>NC_090222.1:20960000-21260000 GCF_024489055.1 Chanodichthys erythropterus | reverse complement strand
TATTTACTAAATGCTACAATATCTGTTTACAATTTTGCTACATAAAAAATTACAAGTGTGTATACTGATTGGAAGATGCATCCAGTGCATGGTTGTGGCCCACTGAATATTTGAAAATGCAATTATCAACCTCATGCTGGAAATGTGGCAGTAGATGTGGTGGCAAATTCCGCATTCTGTGTTCAAGATTTTTGCAGTAGCTGAGATGGCATCATTGGTGTTTTCCTGTGATGCCAACTTTTCCAGAGTTTTGCCGATGGTGCGCATCAAGTTTGTGGATTCCTCGCTGGAGGATTCGTCTTGCATCTTCCTGCGCTTCCCTGGAGGCTTTGGTTTTATGTTGGAGCTTTGCAAATGGTCCTTTCTCATGGCTGTGGACTCAGTTCCACAGATGGTGGATTCAGCCAAGGGTGTACTTGACCGTAGGTCAGCATCACTGAAGCTGGGGTCTTCATGGGTGCCAGTCCAGGTGTCACTGTTGGTACCATCTGAGGGTGAACAGGAATCACTATCAGCCGCAGGTTCCTTAAAAAACATAAGATACAAATGTGACAAGTTAATGTAATGGCTTGACTTAATATGCGGAGTTACTTGTGAATAGACTCTTTTAAAGAAGCACTTGCCATCTTACAAAAAGCAAAATGTTTATTTTATTCTGAAATTAAACAATAAATAAATAAATAAATATAAATATATTTGTTTATTTACCATGATCATTAGATTTGAAGTGCTCTCCTTCCTTTTTGTGTGAGGCTCTAGAAACTGCAGGCGGTTCAGGATCCATTGCTGCCTGCCAGTCTTCTGAGCTCCAGAACTTCCTGAGGGTCCTTGTTTCTTATAACGCATGTATTGGGTTCGCAATGAATCCCACCGCTTCTTGAGCTCTTTTCTGAGGGACAAAGTAAAATTTTGTAAGCATTAAGTGTTATGGCTGCTTATTTTGTCACTTTAATGAGTATTTGTTATGCCAACAAATGTTACTTTTTGCTGTATTGTTAATTATATTATTAACAATTTGATTAACTTTAATATTATTATGAAATATGAGATGCTAGCACAGCACATATTAATTACTGTCTGTTTCCATAAACAAACTTAGTTTGGTACACACAAAACACTAAAATGGTTATATTAGTTTTACTATGGACTATTGAACAATTACAAACAAGCTTTCTCAATTGCCAAAAAGGAAATCTTACCTGATATGACGAGTTTATTTTCGATCTCACGCCACAGTTCAGCTTTCAGCACACGGTTGACATAACATTTTTCCGTAATGTCATACAAACCCGGCCTTTCCTGGATCATGTTGATCAATTCGTCTTCACTTGCCTCGTTCCAGATAGCCATGTCTTTCACGTACCTAAGGTAAACAATGTGTGTTCCCTCTTGACTTCGTCGTTTACTTGCTTCGTCACTTCCGTTTTTCTTTTCTCATGCACTGGTTCGCTAGCTGAACAGCCAATCAGAATGATCATATGGCCCGACGGCCCGACGAGGTCCAACGCCGATTCAACATTTCGAATCGGCCGAAACAAAGCCGACGAGGACCAACTTCAGCCGACGGTGCAGAACACACCGAGGAAACTTAGTCGGCCGACGAAGAAAAACTGCCCGACGGCCGACCGTCGGCTTGGTGTGTTCCGGCCTTATGAAAGTGAATGTGGTGGGAGGGGCTCTTAATTTTAATCTTCTTAACAGTCATGATTTCCATCTCCTCACTGTATCTCCATTCTCCATAGTCTTGAGCAAACAAAGCTCATGAAGTTCAGCTGTATTTTAAACAAGCGATCTGTGGTGTGGCATCAGCCTGAGAGAGGGAGAGAGAGGGAGAGAGAGAGAGAGAGAGAGAGAGAGAGAGAGAGAGAGAGAGAGAGTACAGGCTGGCAAAGTGGGAGGGAGCAGCGCTTCCTCAGCTCAGGGACAGCTGGGCAGCAAGATAAGAGTGTCAGAGTTAGTGAGAGATCGTGAAAGAGAGAGTTTTTTTTGGATCCCACCATAGTGAAACTATGAGATGAACACCCAAGAGCGCATTTCTGAACCAGCTCTGAAATGAATGTAAGTTTGAGTTCATTTTAATCATTAGGGTAGCATGTTTATCATGTTGGCGAGAGGGAGGAGTGAACCTTTGGATTGCTGGGAGTGAGGAAAGTTGGAAACTTCATTCATTGTTGTAATGTTTTCCAATTGGTCCTATTGTTGTGCCAGTTTTTAGCCTATGAAGACTCCCAGAGAAAAAACATCCTTGCTCAGAGGTTGCTCTTTAATAACTCAGGAGACAAAATGGTGTTCTTTAGATATGATTTATAATGTATGTATAAAATATTTTATGTATAACTTTGTCTCAGATGTTTCTCAATAAATTTGTCTTAGGAGAAATTTAGTTAAAATTTGTCTTGAGACCATTTTTAACAGAGAGTAATAGAGCTATAAAATTAATGTGATAGTAATGCCTAGATAATTTGTTTTTGTGACAGTTTGATGAGAAATACTTGAGTTCATATTGATTTCTCTGGCTTTTGATTGCAGAAGTTGGTATATGGGTAAATCTGAGCACAGCTTGAGACATTATGATCTCTTCTGAAACTTTAAAGGAGACATGTGAGATTTCTCCATTTTCTTTCCTTTCAATCTGATTGTTTTCTAGAAGAAACCTCAAAGTACTTTTTCTTGCTTTTTCCCCTTCGTTTCGCTGCATCTTCAAAATCTCGGTGTATTTAATTAGCTCTGATTTGATTTACATAAACAGCTTCTGCATCCAACTTTTGTCTAGTTACTGTAGCTACCAAACAGTCCAACAAAACAAAACCACCCAACTGAGCCTCCACAGAGAAAGGAGGACACAAATTAATTGTGAGTGTCCTTGACATGATCCTTTGCAAAACATACAAGGACAGTAGGATGCGGATTGAGCAACATGCCAGCATGGAACATGGTATTTAGTATTGATGATGCATTTGTGTGTATAGATTTGTGGTCACGCTGGATGTGTGACCTTGCATGTGACCTCATTCGCATGTGTTTATTTAATCATATCTGTGATGTCGTAGAGGGAAGGAGAAAGTGCCCTGCACTTATTCTATGAAATATTCAGGTGGATCGCTGCAGCTCGAAATGAGGGCGTTCCATCCGGCACGATGAGCTCCCGTACTTTTTCTGGGAACACAATATTCCCTTTTACCATTATTAGAGACTGCAGAAGGAAAGGGAAAAAAAAATGATAAATGGTTTGTAAGAGAATCTAATAAAATTGAGCAATAACGCCACTGGCAATGGTATGTGCCCAGTCGTAAGTGTTACCTCGGGGATTACAGCTAGTCCACAAAACCCTACTGTTTTACTTTACAGTCTAATCATATCGTAATATTTAGATCCCATCTGCTGCCCCTCAGTTACTCACATTCGTGTGCCTTGGAAAAGAAAAAGGAGTGATCCACTGAGAGAGGATCATGTGATCTGCTCCGCTCATCTGTCAACACTATCTACGTAGAGCCCTTAGAGGAAGGGGCTTTTTATGCACTTCCCATGATGCTTTGGGGCAGGCGCTTCTGGACCACTTCTCTACATTATGCATTAAGAACAATGTAACGTTTTTGCATGAGCGATTGCAGGAGGAACCAACTACATTAGCCACCCAAGACTGCATAAAAATGCAGAGTTGCCTTGCAACCAAAGAGCATTTAATTTGGAGAGAATTTTTTTTTATATAATATTTTATATAATCAGATTTTTTTTCAACAGTTTTACATGCAAATATAGGCAAACTAAATATAACTATGACGACTTTAAATTAAATTAAAATAATTACATTTAAAAATAAAACTGATCTTTTTCTGCAACGTGTTCTCTCTTTTTAGTTGCATTTCTGTAGTTAAAGGAATATTGAAAGCTATTTTCAAGAAAAAAAATTACATAATCGAGTTCCTTCAAACGTCAAAATTGTCTGTGGTGAATGACAGCATGGTATGGAACCCTATTTGTGCCACATACAAATAAAAATAATCATGCTTTGGTAAATCATAATTTTGAAATACCTGTAAAAAGGCATAATTATGACTTGGTGTATAATATTTTCACTTTATTTAATAATTAAGATTTAGGCCACAGACACACAGCAGCAGAATACTGTTGTCAGTCCTGTATTTGAGTCATTGATAGAGTTATGTTCACACACAGTACAGTTATTTAGAGAAGTGACAACCGCATTCTATAACGGAACTCACATCCGTAAATGTTCAAGACTCACAACCACATTCTCATAAAACCCATGCCTTGTGAATGGAACCACACTGGACAACAAGTTGTCTTTCACGCCATACAGTGTGAGAGAGACGCTCTGCACAAATTCGTGTCTACCGTGTGTTGCAGGTTTTTGTGTGTGGTTTTGTATTTGGTAACTTAAAGCGCTAGAGATATGAGCTGTGTGTCATCTGAAGGTTTTAGATCTGTTCTCCAACGCAGCCGTTCCCGTCAGTTTTGTGTTGTGTGCGCAACTCAAATACTCCGCTCTCCAACCAGATGTAAAAGCTGCTGTCATTTAATGAAGATTTGATGGATGAACTCGTGGTTCGATTGGACTCTTGGCATATCAAAAGTTTTAAGACTTTTCAGTTTTTTTGGATATTACTTTGCCATCTTTGTTATTACTTCACTGTCACTGTCGCTATGGTTACTGGTAGGAGAATACAGGACATTTCTTGACTCCCGTTGCACGTTCATACAGACAGTATTCCAGACGCTACTGTAAGTTGCTGTTTGAACGGGACATTTCGAGACTGCCACTTTTAAGCAAATGCGTTTGTCAATCCTAAAAACTGACAGTGTGAATGTAGCCTTCGTATCTGATTCTGGCTAAGTTCACACTGTCAGTTTTTGGGATTGACAACCATATTTACTTATTGGTGTGAGTGTTGAAATGTCCCATATCTCTGTCACTGTAAGTTACCGAAAGTGAAAACTACACACGAAAAGCCAATACAGGGTATACATGCATTTGTGAATGTGGCCTATGTCAGAATTTACCATTATTTAGCATTATTTGATTTTTATTTATTTATCTATTTATTTTTTTTGGGGTGGAAATGAGCTTTCATAGCATGCCACAGATGAAGGGTCATGCCACAGGAATTAGGTTTAAAAATATATTTAATAGTAAATCACAAGTGATCTTTGTTTAGTAACATTTGTAAATTATCCTGTGTGTGATTTGCAGAACTCCAGTCCAGAATCGGTGGACTCTAGCGAGGAGATCACAGACACAGAAGATAATGAGGAGGAAGACCTCGGAGTCTTGGATGACCAGAGGAGCATCATCCTCCATTTGCTGTCCCAACTCAAACTGGGCATGGACCTCACACGGGTATATACATACACAAACACACACACACATGTTGAGTTTTCATGTTTTCTGGGGACTTTCCACAGACATAATGATTTTTATACTGTAAAAAACTGTATATTTTATCCCCTACCCCTAAACCTACCCATCACAGAAAACTTTATGCATTTTTTGATTTTCAAAAAACATCACTTAATCTGATTTACAAGCTGTTTTCTTCATGGGGACCAAAAAAATTTCCATTTTGTTGCCATAACATAGGTTATACCTGAACCACACATACACACACACACACACACACACACACACAAACACAGAGTTGCTGTCCCACCCAAACTAATCATCAAGTTAATTGTGCTGAAAGAATTTGGCCATTCCCTACTTGTATAAATTATTCTTCCTTTTCACATACAAACAGGAACCACTCAAGACTGTTTATCCATTCTCAATCTCAGGGAACAAAGGATGGGTTTTCCAGCTTTTTATGATTTGGAAATTTTGGCATACATGCACATGCCATAAACGCACAGATATTTGGAATATTTTTGAATACACAATGATTTTATATACCAGTAAAATGTATTAATTTACAGTGGGTACGGAAAGTATTCAGACCCCCTTAAATTTTTCACTCTTTGTTATATTGCAGCCATTTGCTAAAATCATTTAAGTTAATTTTTTTTTCCTCATTAATGTACACACAACACCCCATATTGACAGAAAAACACAGAATTGTTGATATTTTTGCAGGTTATTAAAAAAGAAAAACTGAAATATCACATGGTCCTAAGTATTCAGACCCTTTGCTCAGTATTTAGTAGAAGCACCCTTTTGATCTAATACAGCCATGAGTCTTTTTGGGAAAGATGCAACAAGTTTTTTCACACCTGGATTTGGAGATCCTCTGCCACCATGCTTCACTGTTGGGACTGTATTGGACAGGTGATGAGCAGTGCCTGGTTTTCTCCATACATACCGCTTAGAATTAAGGCCAAAAAGTTCTATCTTGGTCTCATCAGACCAGAGAACCTTATTTTTCTCCATCTTGGCAAACTCCATGCAGGCTTTCATGTGTCTTGCACTGAGGAGAGGCTTCCGTCGGGCCACTCTGCCATAAAGCCCCGACTGGTGGAGGGCTGCAGTGATGGTTGACTTTCTACAACTTTCTCCCATCTACCAACTGCATTTCTGGAGCTCAGCCACAGTGATCTTTGGGTTCTTCTTTACCTCTCTCACCAAGGCTCTTCTCCCCCAATAGCTCAGTTTGATCAGATGGCCAGCTCTAGGAAGGGTTCTGGTCGTCCCAAATGTCTTCCATTTAAAGATTATGGAGACCACTGTGCTCTTAGGCCATGTGTCCACCAAAGATAGGCGTTTTAGGTGTTTTTTAGCTGGCTAAAAACCCTAGGTGCTCTGCTTAAAACGCATATCTGTGAGCGCTTGAGAGCACTTCTGCAGCACAGCGTTTTTTTCCGTTGAGACGCTTTGTTGCTATGATACGGAATATCTGCGGCACGGTTACTTATAACTGATTTTGCAGGTAATTTGTTTCAGACTAAAAATGTTGACACAATGTAGAATTACTTGCTATGTATGTTCGGAGACCAATATTAATTTCTCATCCATTTTGTTCCGTTCTCTGTTTGTTGATGTCCCTGTACACCAAGAATGTTGTGACAGTTGGCCGGTGTCTTATTTGTCCCGCCCCTCCTCCATTCTGATTGGACTGCTGGCTAAAAAATGACAGTGATGAGCGCAGCGTTTTACTCAAAGTTGAACAGACTTCAACTCGAGGCGACCAGTAAAAAAACGCCCAGCTCTCATCGCTTGAGCGTGAAAAAGACGGCCAGCGCCTTGTTACGCTCCTGGCGTTTAAAAAACGCGGCGTTCCCATTGAAAACAATTGAAAAAGTACGCTAGCAGCTGGAAAAAAACGCTCTGGTGGACACACGGCCTTAGGAACCTTAAGTGCAGCAGAATTTTTTTGTAACCTTGGCCAGATCTGTGCCTTGCCACAATTCTGTCTCTGAGCTCTTCAGGCAGTTCCTTTGACCTCATGATTCTCATTTGCTCTGACATGCACTGTGAGCTGTAAGGTCTTTTATAGACAGGTGTGTGGCTTTCCTAATCAAGTCCAATCAGTATAATCAAACACAGCTGGACTCAAATGAAGGTGTAGAACAATCTCAAGGATGATCAGAAGAAATGGACAGCACCTGAGTTAAATATATGAGTCTCACAGCAAAGGGTCTGAATACTTAGGACCATGTGATATTTCAGTTTTTCTTTTTTTAATAAATCTGCAAAAATGTCAACAATTCTGTGTTTTTCTGTCAATATGGGGTGTTGTGTGTACATTAATGAGGAAAAAAATGAACTTCAATGATTTTAGCAAATGGCTGCAATATAACAAAGAGTGAAAAATTTAAGGGGGTCTGAATACTTTCCGTACCCACTGTATACCAATATAATTTTATTTTGTATATATTTGTTTTTTTATTTAATATATTTTTATTATATTTCATTAGTGTTTTTTATTCAGTTTTAAGAAATAATAAATGAACAAGCAGTTAATCACAACTGAATACTGATAAGCAGTTAATCACAACTGATTTGAATATTGATTGAAAGATCTAAAATATTGTTTTTTTTATTTTAAAAATGCAAAATGTTTAGTATAATCTGCTGTTTATAAAAAACAAAGGTGTTTGTTATGTCTTTATTTAGAAATAAATGTGTTAGATAGTGCTCAGGTGATCTAGTTGTGGATAACTGGAGTGAAAGCTTTGTGCCTCATTTCCACGATCTCATACGTCTTTCTATGTATTGTAGTCTTCCATTGACATTGTCCAGTCTTGAACACTGATTGAGAATGTACATGCCACGGTTATGTTCTGTTTTGGCTTAGTTTTGTGCTCTCAGTTCCTGTGTTCATTTCCTGTCTAACTTAGTTGATCTAGTTTTCTAGTGTGTACTGTTACCATAGTAACTTATTGTGTCCACCTGCCCATTGTCAACTTGCTTGTTTAGTCCTGTGTATATATATATCCGTTTAGTTTGATCTCTTGTCGGTTCTTGTCTTCTGCATATTTGTATGACCTCCTGAGTATTTTGGTTTATTATTAAAGACTAATTCTCCTTCATTTGATTTAACCACACTGTTACAGTACCATGGTACGTGCAAGGAATATTATTGACATAATCATAGCTCAGGGGAAATTCAGTTTCATAATTATACTTTACGTAATCAGTTAACAGTATATGTTATCTGATTTGATGTTCCTATTCGTCCTTGTGATTAGGAATCTAATTGACCGATACAAGCGTGTCGAGAGGTGTCATGATATCATTGTCCTAATTACGCTTCGGGAATGTCTCGGTGTTGGCTCTGATATACGTTTTTCTCTCTACTACCTACAGAGGCATCTATGTTTAGTCTCTCTTATGTGGACATTTCCTTCTGGGCTTGTGTTTATAGTTCAGCAGGATTTGAGCAGTCATTTGGATAGCTCAGATGATGAAGTTCAGTGATGTGTGTACGTGTACTGTAGGCCTCAGGGGGAAGGGACAGAGCATTAATCCATGGGGTCAGAATCTGTGTTACAAAGACAAGCATACAGTTATTATATTATATTTGAGCACCAGTAATAGGTGCGTTTAGACTGACATCACATCACATCACATTACATCACATCGCATAGTTAAATAATATGAAATAATATAATATTGGCACAGATGTGAGTGCCATGGGTAATCGCAGTTATGCTGATAATATTTAAAAAACAGCACAATTGCAAGTATATTGTTTTTATACACAAGTTTAAAAAAATCAAGAATAGAGTAAATTTAGACACAATATTGCTTTGTCTATTTTGGCTTCACCAACAGAAACAGCTGAGAACAAATTCACAGCAGAGTATAGTAGGAGTAGGGGTGATTCATTCCTGAAGAAGTTAAATGTTGATTACTTATTTAAACCTCTCTATTTAACCTTTTGTTGCACACATCCACCATGTTTGGAGTTTTTTAACACTTTATTAAAGATGCCGAAGAACATGTTTTTAAAAGATGTAATATAAGTCTAAGGTGTCTCCTGAATGTGTCTGTGAAGTTTCAGCTCAAAATACCCCATCTTTTTTTTTTTTTAATTAATTTTTGCCTATTTTGGGGCATCATTATAAATGCACCGATTCAGGCTGCGGCCCCTTTAATTCTCGTGCTCCACGCCCAAGAGCTTGCGCTTGCCTTAAACAACATAAAAAAAGTTCACACAGCTAATACAACCCTCAAAATGGAGCTTTACAAAGTGTTCGTCATGCAACATGTCTAATCGCATAAGTATAGTATTTATTTGGATGTTTACATTTTGATTCTGAATGATTTTGATAGTGCTCCGTGGCTAAAGCTAACATTACACACTGTTGGAGAGATTTATAAAGAATGAAGTTGTGTTTATGAATTATACAGACTGCAAGTGTTTAAAAAATGAAAATAACGACAGTCTTGTCTCTGTGAATACAGTAAGAAACGATGGTAACTTTAACCACATTTAACAGTACATTAGCAACATGCTAACAAAACATTTAGAAAGACAATTTACAAATATCTCTAAAAATATCATGATCTCATTGAGTTATTATTGCTCCATCTGCCATTTTTCGCTATTGTTCTTGCTTGCTTACCTAGTCTGATGATTTGGCTGTGCACATCCAGACATTAATACTAGCTGCCCTTGTGTAATGCCTTTCATAATGTTGGGAACATGGGCTGGCATATGCAAATATTGGGGGCGTACACCCCGACTGTTACGTAACAGTCTGTGTTATGTTGAGATTCGCCTGTTCTTCGGAGGTCTTTTAAACAAATGAGATTTATATAAGAAGGAGGAAACAATGGTGTTTGAGACTCACTGTATGTCATTTCCATATACTGAACTTTTGTTATTCAACTATGCCGAGGTAAGTTCAATTTTTGAATCTAGGGCACCTTTAATTTTTGTAGTTTTGAACTGAATCCTCCCAGTAGATCCTCACTGCAGAACACAAGGTAGGTTTAGGGATCAGGGGGTGTAGACGGGTAGGTTTAGTGGTATGTAAAGTGGGTGGAGTTGGATCTGGATCCAACCTCGCCCCCAGGATCTCGTGTTCTGCAGTGAGGACCATCTCAGTCCTCCCCTAAAGCACAATGGGTTGTGGGCAGTATTAGCAGTTATAGTGTGCACGGATCCACACTTCGAAAATCTACCAGAAATAGAAGACCATCGGAGACTTGGCATACTCTTTTCAACATACAATGCTTTGGGATACACTTATTGTAATCTCACATACTATTTAGATTGGATAGTATGCACATTAGGATGCAGGGAGACGTTTGTTTCATTCCTGAAAGAATCCATGTTTTTGGGCGAATCGGTTGAATGAAGAATCATAAAAAACACTCACTCATAAAAACAGTCAGCTATCACCATCTACTGGTGAAATTATGTAAACTACAGAAAGAGTCGCAATAAATCCCCAGTATACAGTGTAATGTAATATAATATAATATAATATAATATAATATAATATAATATAATATAATATAATATAATATAATATAATATAATATAATGTCTTTGCTCCTTACATTTGGTATTGCAACATTTTACAATTGTTTATGTGGATTTCTCAATTCCTATTACATGTCAGCATATCAGCAGTATCTGCAGACTAAACTTATTCATTTTGTGATTCACTTGATACAAAATGCATTCAGGGACCACATTCAGCAACATCCGTGAAATCTTTTCTCACTCAAATTCAAATACCATCAAAACTGTATGTATCTACAGATCGGTCAAATAATGCAGGCCTATATCTTTTGTTCTCAGGTGGTGCTGCCCACATTTATCCTAGAGAAGCGCTCCCTTTTGGAGATGTATGCCAACTTCATGGCCCACCCGGATGTGTTTTTGGCCATCACGTCTGGAGTGACGCCAGAGGAACGCATGATCCGGTTTGTGGAATACTACCTGACCGCTTTCCACGAGGGTCGTAAAGGTGCTGTGGCCAAGAAGCCTTACAACCCCATTCTGGGGGAGAGCTTCCACTGCACATGGGACGTACCGCGAGATAAGGTGCGGCCCCTCAGGACTACCAGCTCAAGCCCAGCACCTACGGCTGCTCATTCCACCCAGACCACCTCCAATGAGGGGTTAGAATCTTATCGGCTACGCTTTGTGGCTGAACAGGTGTCCCACCACCCCCCGGTCTCTGGATTTTACTGCGAGTGCAAAGAGCGCAGGACATGTGTCAACACCCATGTCTGGACTAAAAGCAAATTCATGGGCATGTCCATAGGAGTGTCAATGGTGGGAGAAGGTGAGTTTGAGTCTCTTTTAACACCAGTTTTAATTTTAATGTGCTTTATTGGTGTGACAAATATTTCACATAAGGATGCACCATATATTAGTACCATATTGACAGATACAGATACATTTTCTTTTAATTTATTGGTATCAGTGAATATTGGATATTCATTTGTTTGTTGTCATATTCCTAATAATCTTTAGCAAAATCTCAGGATTAATATATATTCTTTTCATGCTTGATGTGATCAGTGTTAATTTAGTATCATTGATATATTATTATAGTTTTTGTTAATATTTTGAATTAGATATTTTTATATTTTTTTCATTTTAATTTTACATTTTTAGTAATTTAGTGTCTCTACTATTTTCATTATTATTTTTTTTAAATATGTCTAGTTTTAGTTTTTAGTTCCAGTTTTATTTATTATAGTACTTCAACTTAAATTAAACTTTAAAATGAGGAATGTTGCCAGAATTAAAATAAGTTTGTTTTTTTATTTTTTATTTTATTTCAGTAAATGTTTAGTTTGTTTCAAGTAAGGAATTTGTTTGTTTGTTAACAATAATAACCCCAGTTGGGATGCTTACATTTGTTTTTTGTTTGTAGTTTTTTTTTTTTTTTTTTTTTAATAGGATAATTTTAATATTGGTAAGTTACAATTGATCAACCATAACATGAAAATAATGATATAGTCTTATAGCTATTGACCAGAATATCTAATACAAATATGCATAAAATCAAAATTGCGCAAAACTACATACATTAATTTATTATAAATTTATACAGTGTAATTCACAAAGAAAGATAAAAGAGACAATGTACTATGCATAGTGACAAATCACAGCCAATCAGAATGTATTTGTTTAATATAGTAGAGCAGGATTTTGGACCAATGAGATTTCACAGTGGGCATGGCTACAATGCTCAAGAACCATCCATAAGATCTTACTACAAGTCATTGCTTTCACACTAAACAAAATATTTCTAGAAAAAAAATGCTAATATAGTTTCTTAGAAGTATTTATTTATTCATAAAGTTGTGTTTTGTTTATGGCAATCATTTGTCTGCTGGGATCATTGAGTTTTGTTCATTACTGTTTGATTAAAGCCTGAGGGTTGCTCATTCAGGCAGAACTGTTTTTCCTCCATCCTCTCAAATGTGTGTCCAAAGAGCATACAGTTTCCAGATCAGCTGATTGTGGTTAGATGGGTGTTCGCCTCAGGGCCTGCGATATTTACTGGTGCTTGCTTATATCACAACTCCATCTGTCTAGTGAAATAACAACAGAAATGTACTGCTGTTTGAAAAACTCTCCCCTTGACGTTTCACTTCACTCACTCACTTCGCTCTGATCCCAAAACTACTGAGCTGCCAGAAAAGGGAGCATTTTCTGGCATTGTTCCAATAGATTCTGCCTTAATTTAATTAAGATACCTTGTTTTGGCCATGTTCATCATGAAGAATGAAATCCCCTGTCACGTTGTGACAAAATGGCAGATGAAGCCAGATAAATGATTCCTAAATACACTTAAGGAATCAGTGGCGTAGCAAGTCAGCCCCGGGCCCATATGCAAAAAACTACTTCGGACTAAGAATATGAATAAGATATCATCACTAACAGCACTACAGTAGACCTACTACGCGCTCCTCCATCATTTTTACTTTGCATTGCAGATCTATTTCAAAAATGTCAAACAAACCCGCTTTTCAATTCGAACAATTGAACAATTCGACCGATTTGACTTTGGAATTTCAGAATGATCATAGCATTATTTCAGATGCGATGAGTCCGAAGATTATTACAGTTATGAATTAATTATTCTGTCACAGACTATTTTAATGCACATGTTTTATTCCTAATAAATTTATTACTAGAAGTTTCTTCTTTTAATTTGTTTCCATTACATTTAATGTGCATTTTATTTTGTTGAATATAAAGTAGATCTATCCACCCCAGCAAGAGTATGAGTTACATTTATTCAAATCTTAAAATGTGCAGACGTAGTCATTTTTTCAGAAAACCAATAGCCTATGACTCATTTAAAATTCTGTATTACTGACATTACTGCATGCATAAGTTTCAGAAACCCACTTTAAAAATGACAGAAAAGCGAATAGAGGTCAAATACAATAGATCATCGCTAAGACATGTCATGGACCATTTTATTCATTCTTGCAATTCACTCTCGCAAGGGCTGTTTTCAGTACACACACTGTCCGTGCCAACAAAAATTGGGCTGCACGCGGACGGGGAGCACGGACGTCCGCGAACCCTCCTGATGACGAAAATTTCACGATGCGGACGGTACGCGGACGCCCGATGTATACTTTGGGGTTAAGCCCGTAATAGTGGGCCCCCAATCCTCCCGGGCCCATATACACGTGCATACCTTGCATGCCCAGACGTTATGCCACTGTAAGGAATATAGACCTAAAACGGTTTAAGAATAATTAAAGGTGCCATCGAACGTTTTTTTTTACAAGATGTAATATAAGTCTAAGGTGTCCCCTGAATGTGTCTGTGAAGTTTCAGCTCAAAATACCCCATAGATTTTTTTTAATTCATTTTTTTAACTGCCTATTTTGGGGCATCATTAAATATGCGCCGATTCAGGCTGCGGCCCCTTTAATTGCTCGTGCACTCCGCCCCCTCCCGAGCTCTCGACTCTATCATTGCATAAACAAAGTTCACACAGCTAATATAACCCTCAAAATGGATCTTTACCAAATGTTTGTCATGCATACTGCATGCATGCCTTGGATCATGTAAGTACAGTATTTATTTGGGTGTTTACATTGATTCTGAATGAGTTTGAGGCTATGATCCATGGCTAACGGCTAATGCTACACTGTTGGAGAGATTTATAAAGAATTAAGTTGTTTTTGAATTATATAGACTGCAAGTGTTTAAAAATGGAAATAAGGACAGCTCGTCTCTGTGAATACAGTGAGAAACGATGGTAACTTTAACCACATTTAACAGTACATTAGCAACATGCTAATGAAACATTTAGAAAGACAATTTACAAATATCACTAAAAATATCATGTTATCATGGATCATGTCAGTTATTATCGCTCCATCTGCCATTTTTCGCTATTGTCCTTGTTTGCTTACCTAGTCTGATTCAGCTGTGCACAGATCCAGACGTTAATACTGGCTGCCCTTGTTTAATGCCTTGAACATGAGCTGGCATATGCAAATATTGGGGTCATACATATTAATGATCCTTACTGTTACGTAACAGTCGGTGTTATGTTGAGATTCGCCTGTTCTTCGGAGGTCTTTTAAACAAATGAGATTTATATAAGAAGGAAGAAACAATGGAGTTTGAGACTCACTGTATGTCATTTCCATGTACTGAACTCTTGTTATTTAACTATGCCGAGGTAAATTAAATTTTTAATTCTAGGGCACCTTTAAAAGCTGACTGTATAATGTTTTTGAAAGACAATATTTTGATCAAACATACAGCAATATTGTAAAATATTATTACAATTTAAATAACTGTTTTCAATTTGAATAGATTTTAAAATGTAATTTATTTCTGTGATGGCAAAGCTGAATTTTCAGCATCATTACTGTCGCATGATCCTTCAGAAATCACTCTAATATGCTGATTTGGTGGTCAAAAAACATTTCTTATTATCAATGTTGAAACCAGCCATGCTGCTTAATATTTTTGTAGAAACCATGATACATTTTTCTTTCTTTGTTTGTTTGTTTGTTTGTTTGTTTGTTTGTTTGTTTGTTTGTTTGTTTGTTTGTTTGTTTGTTTGTTTGTTTGTTTGTTTGTTTGTTTGTTTGTTTCTTTCTTTCTTTCTTTCTTTCTTTCTTTCTTTCTTTCTTTCTTTCTTTCTTTCTTTCTTTCTTTCTTTCTTTCTTTGAACATGATAATTTCTTGACCTAAGCAAATTGAGAGTCCACTTGATGATCATGCAGGATTAAGGTAGCATTTGGTGTGCTTAACCAGTTAGGACTCTCCTGTAATTAGGACAACATTAATTACTTATAAGACGGCTAACACTAATCCCCCAGAGTAATGTACACACAGTTAATTGGAGCAGCAAGAAGTTTAGAGGAATTTAAAAGGATACTTTATCCAAAAATGAAAATTATGTTATTTACTCACCCTCTTATTGCTCAAAATCTATGGAAAACCAAAGATGTTTTTAAGAATCGTCACGCTCTTTTTCCATATAATGACGGCAGCTCATATTTTTATTTGTATAACTTTTCTGAAGTCATACGATGAAGAACAGACAAAGTTGTTATTCACTGATACTCTTTCTCTGTTAACCCTAGAACTGCAACCAGATCATTAAGTCACTGAGCTCTTTGTAAGTGATTCAGTCTGATTGTTCAATGAATCATTCAGTCTATTTTGTGAAAAGAACTGGCATAAAAAAACACCAATTATTTCACAGATCTGCTCATTATATGAAAACGATCTGCATGAAGCACTGCAGTGTTATTTTAGTATCCCTGAGATACTGAGAAAATGTCTATATAGTTTTTATTCATTTTTATTTCAGTTTTAGTTTTAATTATTTCAGAAATGTTTCCTTGGCAAAAAGCTAAATGAAATAAGATTAACTGTTTTATTTTATTTAAATAGTTTTTAAATGTTTTTTTTTTTTTATGGTTTTAGTTTTTGTTAACTATAATAACTCTGACATGAAGAGTTTTCTGGTTACACTTTACTATAAAGTCTCATTTTTAAACATTACTTAATGTATTCGCTAACATTAACAATGAACAATATATTTTTAAAGCATTTATTATCTTTGTAATTAAAAAAAATATATATGTGTTACTTCACAGTGCATTAACTAATGTTAAATACAACTTTTGATTTTAAAATGTATCAGTACATGTTGAAATTAACATTGAATAAGATTAATGAATGCTGAAGAATTCCTGATGGAACCAACTGTCAATCAGCCTTCCAGGTTCGCCTACAAATTGACATCATGACTGAATTAAGTGTGCTTGAACACCCTTTACACGGTGACTGTCCCCTCTGCTAATCAGCCATGTCGGCTCCATCAAATGTAGTTTCCTCATGCGTCAGCACAGATGAATTCATCTGGGATCATCAGAGAAGATCTGGCCTCAGTATTATCACAAGGAACTGCTCCAGCAGCACTCCTTTGGGCTGCAACACTCTTGACCCTTGTGGAGCAGAGAGCCAGGGAGCTGAACTGCACATCCCCCTCCCAACTCTCTTGTCTCTGGGAAACAGATGTGCTGTTGTCAAACCTGGCTGAAAGCCCACAGAGATTTTGCCACTAGACAGCTGTCCATTATGTAACCAGAATAAAAAAGAGGCCAGGCCCGCTGAGAGAACTGCTGTGAACATGCTCGCACTGTTCAGATTTTACCTGAGTTATAGACACAAGTAATTATTTTAATTAATAAATTCCAACTGTAGTTTGCAGTTTGCATTATAAAATAGGCCTGGTTTCAATGACGGGGTTTAGATTAAGCCAGGATTAGGCCTTAGTTCAATTAGGACATTAAAAGGTTAGTTCATCCAAAAATTAAAATAATGTAATTTATTACTCACCCTCATGTCGTTCCACACCCGTAAGACCTTCGTTCATCTTCGGAACACAAATTAAGATATTATTGATGAAATCCGAAGGCTCAGTGAGGCCTCTATTGAGAGCAAAGCCATTCAAACTCTCATTCCAGCTTTGTATGCTTCTTGAATTTATCCATTGCAACAAACAAGAGCTTTATAAAGGCCTGCAGAGCACTGGGATCAACGTTAATCAGAATTGCTGTCCATCTTCTGTTTGCTTTGTATGGAGTTGAGCTGAAACCGTTCGCGCTCTATACTATTGCTGCGGTGAGTCTGTGAACAGAGTGTGACCTGTGCCCTGTGTTTTTATGTTAGGAGTGTTACATCTCTTGGAGCATGAAGAGGAGTATGTGTTCACACTGCCCTCTGCCTATGCCCGCTCCATCCTCACAGTGCCCTGGGTGGAGCTGGGCGGGAAAGTTTCCATCTGCTGCGCCAAAAGCGGATACTCTGCCACCGTCACATTCCACACCAAACCCTTCTACGGAGGGAAAGTTCACAGGTAAGAGTGAAGACACTTGTCTTTGAGAGCTTATTTTATTTGAGATCAGGTAAAACTTGCATCATATTTTAATATGTATTTTGTTGAAGGTACATTTTGGATTATTTACTCAGATTATATAACAACAAAGTTATTTTTGTCACCTTTAAAGGGGCTATATGTAAGAATTTTCAGATTATTTTTTTTTTTTTGCCAGTGTGTGAACAGCTGAAAGACCTAAAGGGTTAGTTCACCCAAAAAAGAAAATTCTGTCATTTATTACTCACTCTCATGCTGTTTCACACCCGTAAGACCTTCTTTTATCTTCGGAACACAAATTAAGATATTTTAGTTGAATTCCGATGGCTCATTGAGGCCTGCATAGGGAGCGCACCAAAAATATTCTCGTCGCTTTATAATATTAATATTGAACTGTACTCACATGAACCGATTTAAATATGTTTTTAGTACCTTTATGGATCTTGAGAGAGAAAATGTCATTGCTCCCTATAGAGGCCTCACGGAGCCATTGGATTTCAACTAAAATATCTTAATTTGTGTTCAGAAGATGAACGAAGGTCTTACAGGTGTGAAACGGCATGAGGTTAAGTAATAAATGACAGAATTTTCATTTTTGGGTGAACTAACCCTTTTAAAAACAAACAAAAAATGAGATATTCCCTGACTTCCTAGGTTGTCTATGAAAGCCTGTAGGCTGATTTTTATGTGAAGGATGACATTTACGCGCACTCCCAAGAGCCTCTCTTCCTTCAATACCTCATGCAATGAATGCATATACAATGTTCAGGATAATGCTGAGCTATTCTGAAATGTCAATGTGTCATACAAAGAAAACAAAGGGAACTATAGTTTTAATTAAAATTAGAAGTCTATAGTCTCAAATATACTTTATAATCAAACTATCATAGTGTAATTTTAATTACTCATCTGTCGACACGATGCCGGTGAATTGCAGAATATCGCTGCAAATCTTCTTTCACTTCTTAGCAAAGAGTGAAAAATAAGTTTGCCGTGAGTATATCGGGGCACTGAATCACGTTCAGTCTCTTGTACATTGCATGAGTGCGAGCACAAGCAATAACTCGTGCTGCAGTTCACTTAATGGCCACCGGTGTTGCTAAAAACAAGGGTTTCTGAGTTCTACATATAGCCCTTTTAACTGATTTTCTCTTATTCTTCAACAGAGTCACAGGTGAGGTAAAACACAATCCCACCGGTACCATCGTATGCAAGGCTCAGGGGGAGTGGAACGGGACCCTGGAGTTCACTTACAGCAGTGGAGAGACCAAAGTGATTGACACATCCAAACTGCCAGTCATTAAGAAAAAGATCCGCCCACTGGAGAAACAGGGCCAATATGAATCGAGGTGAGATTTTATCATGAATTTAGAACACAAATGAAGATATTTTTGATGAAATCCAAGAGGTATCTAACTCCTCCATATACAACAATTTAATAACCACTTTCAAGGTCCAGAAAGGTAGAAAAGACATTGTTAAAATAGTCAAAGTGAGGTTCAACCTTAATTTTATGAAGCGACAAGAATACCTTTTGTACGCAAAAAATAAAAAAAAATAAAATAAAGACTTTATTCAATAATTTCTTCTCTTCTGTGTCATTCTCCTTCGCTGTTTTCATTCAGAGCTTCCAGGTTCTACTTCTGAACGCCGGGTCAGTATTGGCCGACGCATGCGTTTGATACTGACGCAGGAGCCGGCCAATACTGAGTTGGTGTTCTGATGTAGAACAGGGAAGCGCTGCACTGTCTATACAACGTAAATTGCTTAGGAGACTGACAGGGAAGAGACGAATTAGAGTCATAGTCAATGACATACAACATGTATACAACATATGTTTGAGACTCATCTCCCTACTAACCCTAAAAATACAAAAATGTCAAAATGGCCAACATTATCTAATTATCACACTAGCTAAAGTACAAAATGGACAAAATACAACAAATGTGCATTTTTATTTTGAGTTAGCTTGTTCTATTTATTTTGCAGAAGTCTATTAACTTCAGATGGAAGCATAGTGAAACCTTCCTTCTAGGGAAAATTACTCAGGCAATACAAATAAATAGCGAGTGTGAAAGATCAGAGCTCAGTGATCCAGATAATGCCACTGTGGATGAGCATCTATCATTTTAGAGCATTTTAGCTGATCCTGCCCCTCTAGAGCTCTTATACAATACTCGTGACCCTCATGCACTCCTCTGGCCCTGAGTGAGCTGGAGGATTCACTTAATAAACTCTAATGCTGCTTATTGGCTTATTGTAGAGGAGAGATCCAGCCGAACAGGACAGAGCCCCATCAGAGTAGTCTAATGCTCTCAGCCTGGCGGTACCAAAGCCGCGTAATGCAATCAAAAGAAGATATAGCAGCAGAGAGGTGCTTCTGAAACAGTGCTACACTTGCAAAAAGTGTGGATCCATTGATCCTTGAAAGGTTTGGATCAAATTTAATAAAAGATTTGGCTTATTCATCATATGAGGTTGCTTTACTTATCTTGATCAATATGGCTAGACTTAACACCCTTGACTAAACAGCAAAGTTTTGAAGCTTATTCTGGTTAAAAAAAAAAAAAAAAAAGACTGAGTTGTAAAGTGATCACCCCCCCTATATACAGAGATATATTTGAAGTACATTTCAGAATAAACAAAATAGCCAATTTGTTAAAGGGTTAGTTCACCCAAAAATTAAAATTATGTCATTAATGACTCCCCCTCATGTCGTTCCAAACCCATAAGACCTTCGTTCATCTTCGGAACACAGTTTAAGATATTTTAGATTTAGTCTGAGAGCTTTCTGTCCCTCCATTAAAAGTGTACGTACGGTAGACTGTCCATGTCCAGAAAGGTAATAAAAACATCATCAAAGTAGTCCATGTGACATCAGTGGGTTAGTTAGAAGTTTTTGAAGCATCGAAAATACATTTTGGTCCAAAAATAACAAAAACTACGACTTTATTCAGCATTGTCTTCTGTTCTGGAATCCTTTCCATTGAATTGATTCAACTAAATTGATTCCGTTGAATCCTTTCATCTGTCAGTGTTGGTAATGCATTTTTACGTCGTTGTTTTTGGCATTAGGACATGCACGCTTAAGCACCATTTTAAAAAATATAGCAATACCAAAATACAAACAGTGTAGAATAGCTTGAATACAGCGTGCGTCTCCCTCAGACTGTAAACGAAGCTCGGGCGCACTAGATAACACGTCACCAGCGTCACTGCGGAGTCGTGAACCCGGATTGACAACAGACCTGGAAGAGAATACAATGCTGAATAAAGTCATAGTTTTTGTTATTTTTGGACCAAAATGTATTTTCGATGCTTTAAAAACTTCTAACTAACCCACTGATGTCACATGGACTACTTTGATGATGTTTTTATTACCTTTCTGGACATGGACAGTATACCGTACATACACTTTCAATGGAGGGACAGAAAGCTCTCGGACTAAATCTAAAAAAACTTAAACTGTGTTCTGAAGATGAACAGAGGTCTTACGGGTTTGGAACAACATGAGGGTGAGTCATTAATGACATAATTTTCATTTTTGGGTGAACTAACCCTTTAATATAGGTTTTAAAATATGTTCAAAAATATATTTAAATTATTTTTACTTATATTTTAAAATAATTTCAGTCTAAATATATTTACAGTATATTGTTCAAAATTGCATTTTGCCAAAACGAAGGTTTTACGGGTGTAGAACGACATGAGGGTGGGTAATAAATGACATTATTTTCATTTTTGGGTGAACTAACCCTTTAACAACATTTAGCATGTATTTGAAATACAAAAAGACTTTAAAAAAAATTTATATAGAGGCAACTGCAAAATAGTTTTGAAATTTAGAAACAAATTTACCTGAAGTATATTATTCCACAACTATATACAAGAATAAAAAAAACGTGTCATCCTGTTGTATAATCCTGTCTTGCGGCAATGATTGACAGACGGCTGTGGAAGCATGTGACAGCGGCGCTGAAGGCCGGGGACATCGATACGGCCACTGAACACAAACACCAGCTGGAGGAGAAACAGAGAAGGGAAGGGAAGCAGAGAACGGCCAGCAGCACCACCTGGAAACCCAAGTACTTTATCAAAGAGGTGAGACTTTCTATTTCAGCATTAAAACCCTGATGAGGACTTGCAGCCTGAAAACTTGTGACTCTGTTGAAGAATGCAAAACTACATATTTTCATAATTGACTATTCAGTACTTGCACTAGTCAACTAATTGGTCTTAAAGGGATAGTTCACCTAAAAATGAAAATTCTGTCATTTATTACTCACCCTCATGTCATTCCAAACCCGTAAGAGTTTCGTTCATCTTTGGAACACAAATTAAGATCTTTTTGAGGAAATCTGAAAGCTTTCTGTCCCTCCATAGACAGCTACGCAACTGAAACATTAACACTTCAAAAAGATATTATAAAACGAATCCATAGGCCCAGATCCGGCCCACATATGGTACATGTGGATTACATGCGGACCAGATGTGGGCCAGATCTGGGCCGACACTATGTTGCTGTCAGAATTGAGCGGTTTAGGGCAAAACCGCTTGCTTTATATGATTGAATTTAGGCTTTTATTCACTTAAATGTCATGGTTTAAAAAGGTGCTCAAAAACATCCATCTATGTGTTGACAATTCACCCACAATACAGCATTTTACATTGTCACCATGTTTGGTACGGGACCGAATATTATTAATTTCCCTTCACGTCTCGCCTCTTTTGATTAGCTCAGAGTCATGCAGGATATTGGTTCTCAAATCAGATCTAGCATGTCTAACACATGATTCTGTCCCTGAATTGCTTGCAGGGGGAGGGGTGGGTGTACCACAATCCTCTATGGAAGACGAAGTGATATGGAAAAGCTGGAGCCACATGATTCCGGTCCATCACAGCAGCCCCGCCCCACAGATGGGAGTGGCCATGTAAACGAGGGGCTGGCCAACCAATGGGACTCAAGCAGCAGGGATAAACATTGATAATTTTTCTCCAACTTGTCGTACGGAGAATGAAAGGTGCCAAAAACAAACAAAAAAGGACTCGAGAGTGGTTAAAATACCTCAAAAGCCCCTCCGGATGATAATGATTTGGACATGGAGGCCTGAATTGTGTGACCTTGTGCAATATCTTTATATTTGTATATTACTTCTGGTAATCAATACTATAGTAAAGTGAATTTTCACACAGAAGAGATGTAGCATCTGTATCAGAGAGTATAACACTAATGACTGATAGCTATTATTTTAGAACACCATAGAGAGTATTTGAGACCAGTAAGCACAGAGCGGCTGTAGTACGTGAGGAGGATGTATTCATGTTTAAGAGATGTTATTTGAATGACTGAATCAATCTTACCATTTGATGACAGTATTATGCTTCAGTTGAGTCTCTCACACCTGAAGAAATAATAAAATGGATGTTTGAAGGAATGGATTTAAAATCATGTGCAAATGTATTTTTTCCTTCATGATGTAGTAAGGTCAGTGATATGCATGCGTTTCAGATACTTATTTTCTTAAAAAAAAAAAGAAAAAAGATTTCTGCCTCAAATGCTTTAAAAAGAAGTAATGGGACGCCATTAATTTACAGCTTTCACGGAAAGTACAATTTACAATGTATCTGATATAATAAACAGCAGTTAAAGTTTAACCTCTTCCACTCTGAGGCATTTTTTAGATTTCCACCTGAATTTGACATACCAAAGTTTAAATGTTCACCCGTCACACATACAGTGAGAGAAATGAAAAATATTGGTGTCATTGTAAAGAAAACCCCTCAAAATAACAAAATCAGACTGTAATACTTCAGAAATTACATTCTATGCATTTAAAATACTGTAATAAGCACTTAAAAAATAGGCGATTTTTGTTTTTTTTGTTTAAAATCCTGTTTTTGAAAATCTGTAAATCAGGTTCTGATTGCTCTAGGGACCTGCTGATTGTTTTGTTTGATTCCACTAGGTGACAGCTTGTACTAAAAAAAAAATATTTTGAATCTATCATCTTCTAAACAGAAGTTATTGAAATGTAACTGAAGGGAGGCAAAATGATATTTTAGCGTATGCAAGTGTTCTTTGGATTGTCCTTTGCAAAAACAGGTTTTACAGACTGCATTACCCCAAAAATCCTATTTTTATTATATGGTATAGCACTTTATTTTATTATTTATTGATTTTCTTCATTTTCATCTTTGTCTCCGAGATGCAAAACAAGTACTATGCTAAAAAGCATAAAAGAATGAGATTTTGTTTAGCGTTTTACACTTTTTATTCTCCTTTCAGGTGACACAAGACAGTATAACATATAAAATAAAATGTATGTGGTCTTTAACAATGTAAAACATGATCTACATCCTCCACATTTATATAATTCTGTGCATCACTATAATATTTTGTCCCTTGTGTTGAGAGCATCACCTTCCTCTGGCCTGTCTTGAAGATGTGAAGCTGAGGACCATCTGTGCCGGTGGTCCAGGATCTCATGCAGCATCTGAAACAAAAAATAAAAGTTGTTAGTTGTTTACAATATAATAATATGTATTTTACGATTTCAAAATGTAGATTTACTCAAATGACGATTTTATTGAAGTCTGCATGCTTGTATATTTCAAAATAATAATTTTATCATTAAATAAGCATTAGCATTGTAAATGCAGGAATATATGAGCTTACCAGTCAAGCGCAGGGTTCTGTCGTCTCCCTCGAGAAAAGCGAGCTGTCATTTTCGCCGAATCATAACACGGCGTCACTGGTCCATGCCTCATCACTTTCAATAAACGTTTATATCGGTGCCATTGGTGCTTTTCCCTCTCCATATGCCATTTTAGAAGTCAAAACAATACACAAACTATGAAAACACATGCAAATCTTCCATCAAACAGCTCCTCTCATCACTCGCAACGCGATCACACGCCCACCACGTGGAACTGAAGCTGCGGTGTGATCCCGCCTGTCTGCCTCAATGATTTGTTGAATATCTCGCCATCTGATTGGACTAGAAGCTTGATTGACATGTCCCTGGACAAATAGGATCCTCAGCTTTATACACATGCCTGATATGTATATCATCGTCATCACTGAAGGAAGCCAGACCGTTTGGATGATGGTGTGAAGATCGCGTGTTTCTTCATTCGTCTCCATTTTGTGTTTCGGACAACCGCGACATAACAGTGGATTATTTACCAATATAAGCTCACAGAAAAGTGAAAGTAGGCTCATTTGAAAGAAAACTTCATAAGGTAAAAGATGATATAGAGTTTATGGCTGATTTTATCTTAGAGAAGCATTGAAAGGGGTAGAAATGTGACGTTTGTGTTTGTTTTTTCCACATTTATCAAATTTATTGCGCAATTCTTTTGAAGATCGTTCAAATGATGTTGTGAAAACAATAAAATAAACTATATAGCCGAATTCCTGAGAATGAGAGCTTTCTTCTGATATATGACATGTCTGTTTTATGAAATATGCGAAAAATTCATATTCATATTTATATTTCCTCATCGTAGTCAAGGGGAGGGGCGTTTTTGGCATGATTGTATATTTAAGCTTTATCTTACTAATTTGTGTAACATAAACACAGAAGTCATTATATTCTTTGTAAAGATTAGATTCTAAGCTTTCAAATGGTACCATATATGGGTTGGTAGTATCTGCAGAAATCTTAAAACAAAATAAGTGAAAATACTATGACGTCGTTTCGGCCCGCCCACGGGCCGGCAGAGTGGAAGAGGTTAAATTGATTTGATTTTGCACATCTTAATCATGCACATCTAAATATGGTAAAGTGAACCACATCGAGTTATGTAACTGAAAACGTTTTGTGACTTCCATAATAGGCATGAAGTGTCTTGACTGAATGAAGATGTGTGCCTTTGAGGGTCTGACTGAGACAGACTTGCAAAGCGTAACAAATCCACTGGTCTCTCTGTGCCAGTGAACGCAAAACAGCATTGAGCTTTGATTAAAACACCCCATTAGCAAAGATCCAACGCAGAACAGTGATTCTACTGTAAATGATCTCCCCAAACACTTGTTTAAAATACAGAAACTTCTGCCAAAGACAAGTGTGCACACTTCAGATGTGTAAATAATGGGTCAATACAGCCAGCTAGAAATTGAAATAAATACGGATATATATATATAAACACCATGGTTTCAGAAACTTATTATTAAAGTAGATTATTCAGATTTCGTTTATATGAAAACCAATTCAACTCTCAGCTACATCTGAATGAGAAAACAGGGTAAACAAAGATGATTCAAAGGTTCACGGTTTGCCTAGTTAGAAAGCCGTCATTTGCCCCTGCTGGTAGAGACTGTAATTACACCATGTGGCTGAAAAAACCCTTTGACTTGCTTTCAATGGAGAAAAGGAACTATTCAGACTAGAATGTAAAAAGCACAAATAGTTCGTTATACTATATTAGATGTTTTACTAGTGCTAATTTTAAGGGTTCTTA
Organism: Chanodichthys erythropterus; assembly: GCF_024489055.1. Lineage (NCBI taxonomy): Eukaryota > Metazoa > Chordata > Actinopteri > Cypriniformes > Xenocyprididae > Chanodichthys > Chanodichthys erythropterus. The sequence goes on along the minus strand of NC_090222.1, from coordinate 21,233,741 downwards.
ACATAAATAGATATTTTTCCCTGCCTGGATGAGAACAGTCGCTTGAGACTGTGCTGTCTTGACGTACTTTTCCAGAGTGATGTCACATGACATTTACAGCTCATCTGATTCGCATAAGAAGTTCTGAAGGCGGCTCATACTTGACCATCTCCTTGGTGTGATGTGCTAGAGCTGCCACCTAGAGGACGCTTGTAGAACACCACCAAAGCAGTACAGCTGGACTTGAGCAGTGCCCTTTCAGATTTACCTTTCACGTGTGTGATGTAGTTGTTTAAACAGCCTGCTAAGTTTCAAAGATTAAAGTGCACGACCAAGGAGTTATTGTCTCCCAAATGTAGGTTTGTAACAAATTTTCATAATGCAAGCCTACGGTATTCATTGGCTGCTCGCAAACATCAAACACCGTCTGACCAATCAGAGCAGAGGAAGCTCTTGGAAAGGCGGGATTTAGAGACTGAATCCTTTATCGAACAGTTTCAGACTCGGTGAGAAACAAGTGATGCTGCAGTGTTTTTTTTTATCTTGGATGCATGTAAAACTGTTGTAGGAGACCACTAAACCAATATTAGGAACCTTTAAAATAGCATAACAGAAGCACTTTAAATACTAATTCTGATTTAAAAAAAAAAAAAAAAGAACAAACAAAATGGGCAAAAAAGAAAGATGTGTGTGCAAACATGGATAAGGCCGATTCTTTCATTGAGTCTTTTAATCACAAATGGCATCAACTCATTCTCACAAACAGCATCTTTGCCTTTCTCTCACTCATTTTAATTTTTTTTTTATTTTATTTTACAATTGATGGAATAAATTTTCACTTGAAAAAAAAAAAAAAAAAAAAATAGTTTTTGAATTTCAGGATGAAAAGCGTCCTCTTCTCAACTTCAAATTCATTCTTATTAATAAATACCTTCTCCTAAGATTCAGAGCCCTCTGAGAAGAATTATATGGATATGTTGTGGAGAAGAGGGGAAAACTGATCAAATTTTCCTTCTAATTATCTTACAAAAAAACAGATGAAGCAAAAGCAATAAGTAGGGTTGAAAACCAGAAAGGCAAAAAACAGAGGGAAAAAAGGTTTAAATGGCAGCCCAGAAGAACTGAGAGAGAGAAAAAAAACAAAACAACAGATGTTGCAGGAAGCGCCCTTTTCAACAAAAATAAAAATAAAAATGGAATATTCACACTAAAAATACGCACTCTCCACCTGCATGCTACTCAGTAGTGGATCCACATTAAGGTGAACTAAGACAAAGTGCATTCAGGCTAGTAATGCAGCATTTTAATAAACCTACAACTAATTCAGTTCACTCTTTGTCCTGGCAGACAGTCGTTTAGGAAGAGGGGGGAAATTTTGATTTCTAATTGGCCCAAGAAAAACATCTGTTTTTCGCAAATGTGTGAGCAGGTGATGCCAAGCCGCAGCACCCCCTCTGGACAAAACACATGAGCAACAAAGGAAATAAAAGCGGATTCTTCTTCATTTGAATTTAGAATTATTGCATAAAATCTTACAACCAATAGAAAAACAAAAACATTCAAAATGATGTAACGAACAAAATTATTTATAATCAAAATCACCACAACAGTTAAACATTATTAATAATCTAGTCCTTTGCAATGTCTGCCTTAGGGAAAACAAAACCTAACAAATTCAGAGCCACAAAGACCCCACTGCATTCTGTCACATAGAAACCGGGTTTGTCAGATAACAGTTAAAACCAAGAGAGCATTTTAGGGGCTGTCGCACTGTAGACGGCTCCATATTCCTCAGATTTTCCCACATCTTTTATTTTTAAATGGTTTTATAATCAAAAGGTAACAATTTATCACAGGCTCTGACAAAAAAAAATCTCTTTGGTGCTCCAAGGTTCACTGAGCTTAATGAATTCATATTTGTTGGTTGTTTTAGCATTCGGTTGTATTATATTAAACTGTACCACAAAAAGAAAAAAAAAAAGTGCCTGCTGTTTGAGACACGGGCAGCGCTCTCGCTTCACCAGCACATTCAAGTACAAAAGAAAAAACAAAGAAACAAAAAAAGAGAACACAAGAACAAATTAAGTCCAGAGTTGTCAGAATAAAACTGCGGTGCAGATCCCCATCCTCCAACCGGTCATGGAACCTCCAGGAACCTCGTAGCAATCGCCGGACCAAAAGCCTCCAATCAAACGTTCTCAAGTGGGCGGCGCCAGACAACATGTTTGTTCTTTTTGATTGGTGGATTACTTACTAGTTGTTTTTGTCCTTGTCTTTTGTTTTCCTCTTTTTCCATTCTCAGCGGTATCATTCAATAGCTAAACAGACTTCTTGTTCAGTTTCTTGCCTTTTTTCAGAGCCAGCTTGTTTTTGATGTATCCCCTCTTCCTTTTGGCTGTCTGTAAACCATGAAAAGAAACAAGTTAATTACATTTAAAAACAACCAATCATAACAGTCAATTGTATAACCATAATTACAATTTTATTAATTGCAGTAAGTAATTTTTAAAAAGGTTACATGGACGCGGTAATCCTTACAGGGATAGTTCACCCAAAAATAAATTCTGTCATCATTTACTCACCCTCAAGTTGTTCCAAACCTGAACACAAAAAAAGATATTTTGAGGAATGTCAGTAACTAAACAGCTGATGGACCTCATAGACTTCCATAGTATGGAAAAAAAAATGGTCAATGAGGTCCATGAACTGTTTGGTTACTGACATTCCTCAAAATATCTTTTGTATTCAGCGGGAAAAAAAATGGTCAATGAGGTCCATGAACTGTTTGGTTACTGACATTCCTCAAAATATCTTTTGTATTCAGCGGAAAAAAAAATTTATACCAGGAACAACCTGAGGGTGAGTAAATGATGACAATTTTTGGGTGAACTGTCCCTTTAACATGCATTTTGTGCCATTAACAATGTCATAATTGATTTAAATAAATGATCAATTAATCATTCAAGAACATTCCTGAACATTACTAATACTACTATAATTCTTTGCAACGACACTGCTCTTGACTGAATAGTTTTTGTAACTTCAATAATGATTAATCTTTATTTATTTCATACAGTAAAAAGATAATATGCAGTGTTATTTTATATTTGATTACTTTATCCATTTTCTGTACCTGAAAACTACGGTTAGATACCAGAAAAACACTGTTTATTTTATTTGAATATTTGCTTTATTGTACTTATTTGTGATGTTGCTTGTAGTTTGATTGTTCTTTATTTTTGACAGTAGTCCTATTTTCCCTAAACATAGCACATACCGAACCGTACCGAAGCCATCACCCTAAAACCGTGATACGAACCGAACCGTGAGCAATTTGAACCATATATTAATAAATATATTATATATATATATATATATTATATATATATATATATTATATATATATATATATTATATATATATATATATTATATATATATATATATTATATATATATATATATTATATATATATATATATATATATATATATATATATATATATATATATATATATATATATATATATATATATATATATATATATATATATATATATATATATATATATATATATATATATATATATATATATATATATATAGCACTATTGACATTTTAGTGATGAAATGCATGAATTAGAATATAGCGAGAAGTTGTTATGCGCACAGAAATCTGCCTCTCTCAGAAGACAACTGTGAATTTGGGACGTGTTCGATGTAAAAAAAGTGTCAAGCGCAATATGCAGTGAAAAAGAACTCAATAAGGCTTTTCACACTCATTCAAAAAACACTTTTAACCCCGGGTAAGGGAGCGTTTCACACTTGTAATTTAGATGCTGGGTTAGAAACACTTTTTATCCGGAGTTATGAAACCCGGCTCCAGAGCAGGTTTAGCACCGCTTCTGCGCTGTTAACTCCGCATTGCAGTGCCCAACTTGAAAGGATGCAGTGTTAGAATGTTACAACTAGATGTTTACAACCAATCACGTGCCTTATATTCACAAGCTTTGGGCAGTCACGGAAACAGCGCTTGATGTATTACCTTTACACTTTGAAAAGTTTAGTCAGAAAAACGTGATATTACAGTCAATGTGTGATATGAGCAATGCTAGAGCCTTTACGTAAACAGGTCACGTGCTGCGTTTATCCAGTAAATGACTCCGCAAATATGCAAATAGTACTTTAGCCCGGGGTTTAGGAATGTGCAGTGTGAAACGGCACTTTATGAATACCCAGGATTAACCTTTAACCCCGGGTATAGTATGAGCATTGTGAAACATGAATAAAGATAACCCAGGATTCTGTTTACTCTGGGTTTAGAATGACCCAGGGCTAACCAGTGTGAAAAGCCCTAAAGAGATGCACGTGCTGACTGACAATGTAAGCGTGTGCACAGAAAGCCACGTCTCACAGCATGCGCTCGCGAATTCAGTTCTTTCACACCATATTGTGCTTGAATGGCCAAATACACACGCAATTATGTCAAAATGCCCATTGTGTGAAGTATTCACGTAAACAGCTGGTTATGTCTTAAGTGAAAGTATACTAATACACATCCGGTTTACACCCAACTGTTTAATGGATCCGTGCGTTTGGTCTTAAAGTGGCCGCAGCCTAATATATAAACGAGATAAAATAACCCAAAATAACTATATTGTGAATTATATATCGTTATCGTGAAATAAATTCTCAGAGTGTGAAATAAGAATTGTCAAATCGCCCACCCCTATTTAAATCTCACATTATTAAATGTTCATAATGCTGTTTCAATGGAATCTAGAGGGAAGAACCTTTTTTGAGGTGTACTTCTGCTTGGCTGCGATGTTGCGGAGCTTGTGGTCCAGGGCCTGTCGGTTCTCTTGCTTCTTCACCCTGTAGATGCGCACCAGCCAGTGCTCAGAGGTAAACGCCTCCTCCAAGTGTTTCAGACGGATGTCCTTATTGCCTATCTCTGCATTCCGTGTCCGGTCAAATCCAGGGGGTGTGCGGAAGTCCAGCTGTGGGAGAGGCATTTGCGGTTAGTTTTTATCTATATACGCATTCCTACACTCACAAAAGAGCACAATGGTGATGGCTTAAGGATCAGCCCTTGTTGTCACAACACAATTAATGTATAGACCTAATGAATTAAAAGGAAGAAACACTTACTTGCATTTCCCCAAAGCGGTAGTAAGACATCTTGTACATCAGGCAGTTGAGCAGGGTGGGAGAGCCGGCCTTGTCCACTCTAAACTCCCCCTGTGGTGTGAAGTAATCACTTTCCTGCAAAAGAACAAAAAGACACCTCAAAAAATAGCAAATATCAGAAACATGTGAATTATGTATAATAACAGGAATATTTTTCACTGTGGGCGACCTGAAAGCCCATCAACAGTAACTGTCTTAATGTATTGTAGAAGACAGTGCTTGTTACATAAAGCGCTGTATTAATTGCTGTAGCGGGGGAGCGTTAAAGAGGATTAATTTAGAGACGCAACATCTCAGGGAGAGCTTACGTGACAGTCTAACAGCACACTAAAACAGCACGCCATCAGCATGATCAAATTCCGTCAGAGAAGCTCTAAAGCACTCCTACAAAAAAGTTTGGTTTTTAAAAGGGCAAAAATCCAGGTAAAATATAATAAACACCTTAAAATCTTTATTTTCTATTTTTTAATACAAACTCAAATTCAACTGGACTGAATTAGGGTACGTTTACACAAATTACTAAAAACATTTTTCATGTATAGACAAACATTGTCAAAACGATCCCCATTCACACAGATCTGTGAAAACAATTAAAAACGCTGTAATATGCTTCTAGGCCAGTAGTTGGCGATGTCACTTTGTAAAGAAACACTATAAACCTACAGACTGAACTTGTAACGTCGCCGTTTCCACAAATTTGTGTTACTATAGTTTACACAGATAATAACGGTATAGTTTTCAAAAACTTGAACATTGAAATCCATTTTCAAATGTTTACATTTTCAGGCCCCCAAAACACCGTTGTCGTGTAAATGAACAGCCATAACGCATACATTCTGTTTTTAGTTGAAAACAACATTTTGTAAATGGCCCCTTATATATATATATATATATAAAAACCTTTTGATGGATTTAAAATATCACTAATAAAATAACTGAAATATTGTACTTAGATATTTTAAAATTAAATTAAAGAAAAGCTTAAACTAGTTGACGACATTTTCTCAGACTAGATACCATTCCTGCCGATCCCTATTCTTTCTTCCATATACAAATTCAATACAATAAAACTATTCCCAAAAAGGAAATAAAAGCAAAAATAAAAACTAAAAAAAAATATACTAAAAAAGAAAATTATAAATTGTTAATAAAATATAAATTAATTAAAAGAACATTATAATTGCCCATCCCTAATCTATGATTAGACATAGCACACCAGACATCTCATAAAATTATAAAATATTCATTATTGTTTGATTCAAACAAGTCAGCAATTATGCCCATCCTTGATCTTTTCCATTTATTACACAAATTCAATAATGCAATAAATCATCTAATTCCCTTAACTTTACATATACACTATTCTGAGGGGGAAAAAAACCCTAAAAACAAAAAAACAACACCACCACCAAAAAAAAACAATACACTAAAAGGAAATTAATAAATAGGAAAAATAGGAAATCTACCCATCCCTAACCTAAAATTATTTCAAACATATAGCACACTGGACATACAAAAGCCAGGACTGACACTGACCCGGATATCTTTAGGGTGCTCCCCCTCAGCGATGCGCACCATCCACAGGAACTTGTTAATGTCGTCGCCTGAGTATCCAATCACTCCCCCAAAGATGATCAGAACGTAATCCACATCCAAGGACTTCATAATCTCATAGGCTGCACTCTCATTGGAGGACATGGCTTTACCGACCTGCAGAAGGAACAGAATATACATCTTTCATAGTCCTCAAGATGGCGCTACTGCTAGTGCTGAGACAAAAGCACTGATATGAAGTCAAATCTGTTCATTTCTTGTTGTTCTAGAAAAAGTCCCGATTTACTCTTAAATTATAGCATATCAGACTCCATTGTAATGGCTGCCCTCACCAGTGCTATGTGGCTGTTATTCCACGTGTTGTTGTCCACCAGCGTGGTGCGGTTGGCCATGCCGGCAATCTGATATCCGTAGTCCCACCAGGACATGACTCGAGCGTGTTCATCTGTATTCTGCCTGAGCCAGTAATACGCTTCACGGAAATCGTCCAGAATGTTGCGCGATCTAGAGGCAATTATAAATTTATGAAGAAAAATCAATGACTCATATATTTCTTATTTTAAACAAGAAAAAGGCCACATGAAGGTGCTCTTACCCGTCATGGTTGTATGATGCCAGCACTACGCTGGGACTGGAGTAGGCGTTGCTGGTGACCCATGTGCAGTGCACCGCAAACATCATCAAGAGCATCAGCATTAACATGGTAACAATGCTTTTGATGTTGGGGCCCAAACCCTCTTCTGGCCGGTCCTGCTCTGACACGTGCTTTCGGACTTTGCCGGCCTGCAAATGCACATGGACACACCAATTAGATCAGACTGAATGCAGATGAGCTACAAACAAGCTACCGACAAATCAACATTCTGTGTTCTGCAACAACAAAGTATTTTCAAGAAACCAACACCGGGTGTTCAACAGGGGTGTGGCATTTCTCAAACTAACTAGCAATAATAACTACAGTTGTTGTTATAATTGTATTATTATTATTATTAATAATAATAATTTTAATAACAATAATAAAATTGTTATTATTATTATTATTATTATTATTATAAATGTTATTCAATTTAAAATACCAGTAAATAGTTACATATATATACATATATTTACATACATTATATTATATTATATTATATATTATATATACAAACACACTATTATAGTATAATAATAAAAATAACAATGATAATAATAATAATTATTACTGTATAAATATTATTTAAATGCATTAATTTGGTCCTTAGACTGACCTTTGACCCTTCACTCACCTTATCATAGAGGTTCCCCTGATTTCTCTTGTCGTCCTCATCACTGCTGTCCTCAGCCGGAGGGTTTTCACGCTTCATGTCATCACCCAGGTAGTGCTCGAACACACTGGAGAAGGCGATGGCTGACAGCATGCACACCACTGGGGTGAGTGTCAGCATCAGACGCACCATCACACCAGCAAAGTACACCGCGCTGATGGCGTATAGAGCCACTAGGGGGCGATGGAGAAAACATCAGTTATGATTCCAGTAGACAATGCAGCACTGCAGTTAATTAACTAGTGTAGTGTTTACAGTTCTGCACTGGATAACTCCTGAGAGAAATCAAAAAAAAAAAAAAAAAAAAAACGGAAGTGGGCCTTTAAACGTGTAGCAACATGTCTGTTAAAGTTCCCTTGTTTATTCTAGTGAAAGACTTCAAGAACGCCATGACAGCCATTGAAAAATAAAACAATCTCTTCTGGGGACTGAGACTAATTCAATGCATTCTGTTCCCAAGCACCTCTACAAATGGAAATACTCATAGCAGACATCAAAACAGCAGTGAGTGTTCTCATGTACAAACAGGATACAATCACCACAACTTAAAACTGTTCAGAATAAACTGCCTGCTGGTAGAAATAAGCTCAAGGATCTTTATTAATTTTGAGCCTCCAGAAATACAACTAATTTTTTTGTTTGTTTGTTTGTTTGTTTTTTTACAGAAAAGCAAGTGGCCTATCAAGAATATACCCTGACAACATTTCATATATTTTGAATTCTATAGATCCTTATTTTAAGGGCCTTTTTATAAACAAAGGCTTAATATAATTCCAAAGTTAGTGGGAGAAATCTAATTTGTATAAAAATGTCAAAGTAGATAACCAAATTACAGAGACCCCAAAAAGTTTTATAATATTTTTTTATAATAATAATAAAATAATAATAATAATAATAATAATAATAATAATCTATTCGTGAAATGCTTGTGGATTGAAATTGATAACTAATATTTGTATAAGTATATAATATGTATATTTATTAAATACATTTAATTTTACATAAATACATATATGTGAGTCAAAATCTGCTAAAGGGTAATTACTACAACAGTTTAAAAAGTGATTTTCACTATTTTTTACAACAGGATCTAAATTGAGATGATACAAACAACTTTGTACATCAAAACCACTTTTCCTGGTTAAAAAAAATTTTTTTTTCTAAAAAAATCAACAAATTTTCGACAGCTGAATGCAACATATTCGACAAGCCAAACATATCAGTCTCTGAGTAACGTAACTTATTTAAGCCACAAAATAAACTTCATTACATAAAATAAGTATAATGAATTATGCAAAAAGCATTTTGAACATCTCCAGCATGTGTAGCACGTTATGACATCCGTCAAAAACTTAGCTGGCAAGTATTTAGTGAAGTGATTGATGTTCATGAGTGTTACGTCAATGTTTTAATTTAATATTCCAACCGACAGCCAGCCTAAGAAATAATTATTATCTTACGATCCTTCCTTTTTCAAATCTGTATCATTTAAACATCATGACATCGTGCACAATACACTGTAGTATTTAGGACAAGCAGAAGTCCAGGGGGGTACACGTATTTTGTGGAAACCTCACACTACAGGATGTTTTGAATCACTTTCCGAGAAGAGGGAGAAAATGTCGGCCTGAGTGGCTTCAAAATGATTTTTGTCAAAAGACGATAACGTACGTAATACATAATGTGCACAAGTATACATTTGTTCTTCACTCGCTAAAATTAAATCTGAATAATCAGAGAACGGAGTGAAATACTTTACACTACATGCTAAAGAAAATACACTTTTACAAAACTTTGCCGGGTTAGTAAACTTAGATCAACGTGTGTTGGTTTTGATGTAAATTTTTTATGCACAAACTACACATTGTGATTCTAACATTCCTGATTTGAACATTTTCAATACTTTTCTATTCTTGACTGATCTTTTTTCATAATTTTGACAATAGATGAACTTAAAAGAGTGATCTTGAGATGAGTCCCTGTAGTCATCCAATTTGACTCATTTTCTGATGTAATATATATTATATACAGTACCTGACAGATGAATTTTATAAAATGTAGTTTGATCACCATCTCCGTTTAAAAGATGATATATGATTTGTTACATTTAATTTCCCCTTAGTAGATTTTGACTTGTGTATAAATTAAATATATATTATATAACTGTCACAGTCTGTCTTGACAGATACTGATAATGCTAAAAAAGCAACAAGAAAGCCAAGGCATCAGAGTTGACAAGTTTACAGACATGCATTTTCACTTAAGCTGCTTTGAAACTATTTGAAAAGCGCTATACGAATCCACATCAATCAAACTGAATACAGACACATCGTCTGGTGAATGCAAGGACATTAGAGCTGCTCACCAAAGACTCGCTCATCATTGATGTTCTTGATACAGAACCAGAGGCCTGCTGGGAAGGTGCAGACCAGGATATGCAGGTCAAAGAAGAAGGAGACCCAGGTGGTAGGCTGGTGCTCTGACACGGATGCGATGATAGGGATGTGGATCTTTGCATATCTGTGGATAACAGACAGGGAGGGCTTTATTGACTTTCTATGTAAATATGTTGCAAATGAAAGTCACTTTAATGCCTAAATAACTATTTTGCTCTTTGTTAACCAGAACTAAGCTGGCACAACCCAGGTGACGGCAGATTATGAAGACAGTCACGCACCATAAATTCAATTTTTGATTTCATATTGACTTCAAAACCCATCTCAGAAATGTTTCAGAAAAGAGTTCCACTGGATTGTGTCAGTTTTGAAAGCAAAGCATCCACAAAATCCATCTCAAAACAGCTCTTTGAAGAATAAAGCCAATTTTTTATCAGCAAAAAGCATCTCCAACAGCAAAAAAAAAAAAAAAAAAAAAGTTTCACTCTCTAAGGACTAAAGTTTGCCTTATAAAAAGAAATGAAACAGAACCTAATAAGTGAAACAATGTCAAGACTTTGGACAAGCGAAAATCGTGCGAGTTTGTTGTGGAGTTGCGCTGTGGTTCGTCCTCTCAATTTTGCTGCATTACTGCGCTCAATTTTGGTGACTATCAGTGTTCTTCTGATCATTATCTGGCGACCTGACCTTCCGTATCTGTGCGGACTGCAGCGCAGATGGCTGACTGCGCACAGCGAGAGCTCGACAGGACTGTGGGTCTCCCTGCAGAGCTGCTGCATTGAGGGAGTTACACATTTATGAATTTATGATGGGCGACATTTCACTGAGGGCAAAGAACAAAAAGAAGCCGGCAAAAAGCAATTGGGTTTTATGGCAGCAAGGTAAAGAGGTACAAACATTGCCATACATTTACCTGCAGGGCTGCCAAAATAATTAAATAAATCAAGATTACAATACAACCTGTCCTATTGTGCGTGTTTGAAGAAGTCTGGTCCACAGCTGTATAATGTGTTTCACTTCTGTTCATAGTGATACACAAATTAGTCCTGAAAAGTTTTTACTTTCAAGGTACTTCGTGAAACACCCAATATACACTGCAAAAAGTGAGTGATGTGACAAAACTAGAACACTTCATGAGAGCTTGCACTGAACTGCAGAGCTCAAACACTGCAAGCAGTAACAGCTTGATTACAATGTGACTGATTACATATACACAGCGTCCTGTGTATGTTGTCATTTTTAAAATTCATAGGTTTTCATGCTGCAGAGAGCCAATGTGATGTTGACCATTTAGGTGACTTTATGTCTTGATCTACAGATATTAAATATATACACACACAACAGCAATAAATTACTGTTATAAATTAATTGAAATAAATTACACAAATAAATTACCACACAGGATTTAACCTTTGGATCTGCAGCCTACATAAAGAATATCACATGCAGTCCGGTATTTAAAATGTAAATGTAAATGAGACTCAAAGTCTGCTGAGGAATTGTGTGGGTCACATTTCACTGTATCAGTGTAATTGCTTTTTTGTTTTTGTTTTTTATTTGGGGGGTGGGGGGCATTAAGATTTTTTGCACTGTGGCAATTTTCAAGACATTTAAAGGGATAGTTCACATAAAAATAAAAATTCTGTCATCATTTACTCACCCTGAAGTAGTTCCAGACCTGTATGAATTTCTTTGTTCTGCTGAACACAAAGATATTTGGAAGAATGTTAGTAACCAAACAGATCTCAACACCCATTGACTACCATGGTAGAAAAAATAAATACTATGGTAGTCAATGGGGGGCGAGACCTGTTTGGTTGCTGACATTCTTCCAAATATTTACCTTCATATCCATACAGGTTTGGGACTATTTGAGGGTGAGTAAACGAGGACATAATTTTCATTTTTGGATGAAGTATCCCAAAACACACATTCCCTCTCCAAAACCTAATTTCTTTAATGAAAATAAATAAATAAATAAAATTGTAATGTTAAAAAAGCATAACATTTGAACTTTTTAAAATTACTATTTATACATGTGGTAGTCTCTGTTGGGCTGTTATATAATTATTTATGATAATAAATACATTCTTATTTAATAATAAAGAATTTATATTATATTACAGTAATGAGTAAAAAATGGGAGAAGACAGACATTATTCGCACAAACCAAAAAAGAAAATTAAATTTTTTTTGTGATCATTTTGGGCTAAAATATGACCCAGACATCATGCTTATGTTGCATATATAAAACTTATATATGAAGTTTACCTCACATTATAAAGAAATGCATTGTAGCAGACCAAACTTAAAACAATATAACATTTTTTGTTAATATTAAAGGGATAGTTCATCCAAAAATGAAAATTCTGTCATTTATTACTCGCCCTCATGTTGTTCCACACCTGTAAGACCTTCGTTCATCTTCGGAACACAAATTAAGATATAAGCCACTGAACCTCTCTCAAGGTCCATAAAGATACTAAAGTTATATTTAAAACAGTTCATGTGACTACAGTAGTTCTACCTTAATATTATAAGCTACGAGAATACTTTTTGTGTGCCAAAAAAAACTAAATAACGACTTTAACAATATCTATATGGGCCGATTTCAAAACACCGCTTTGGAGCTTTACGAATTGAATGAGTGGTTCGGAGCACCAAAGTCACTTGATTTCAGCAGTTTAGCCATTTGATAAGAGATCCGAATTATCACTGATTCGATTCGAAACAAAAGATTTGTAAAGCTCTGAAGCAGTGTTTTGAAATTGGCCATTACGAGATATTGTTGAATAAAGTCGTTATTTTGTTTTTTTGGCGCACAAAAAGTATTCTCGTCACTTTATAATATTAAGGTTGAACCACTGAACTCACAATAACTGTTTTAAATTTGTTTTTAGCACCTTTATGGATGTTGAGAGGTTCGGTGGCTTTGCAGGCCTCACTGAGCCATCGGATTTCATCAAAAATATCTTAATTTGTGTTCTGAAGATGATCGAAGGTCTTACGGGTGTAGAACAGCATGAGAGTGAGTAATAAATGACATTTTCATTTTTGGGTGAACTAATCCTTTAAAATAAAATAAATATTGTGAGATTCAACCAAACTATCAAAAAATGTTATTTATTTAATGTATGATTCTGGAGTGAAATATTACCCAGGCATTTTTTAAGCTTTGTGAGATTAAACTAAATTCTTTTAATCCTTCCCCCCCCAAAAAAAGTGATTACAATATCAAGGCAAATAACAATTACAATTTGTCATAACAGCAAAGTACCACATGCTTGTGCACTAGCAGCAGGGTTTCATTGGCAGTGTGAATGAATATCAACTGAAGGCAGCTATTCAGATATAATTCAAGCTGGTCAAAAAACCTGCTTACAGACATAAATCATGCTACATGTTTGAGCCTGTGACAAAATCAGCTCTTTTGTTGTTAAGCCATTTAACAGGGTGTGCTAATGAGCTATTAGCAACTCACTTGTACGACAGAGCACAAAAAAAAAAAAAAAAAAAAAAAAAAAAAAAAGTGTATGCAGTGTAAACTATAAGACATAGTTACCCTGTGTCCCATAGAGAGTAAAAACGCCCACTCCAAGGAGCAATGTACCCTGAAAAGCACATAAACACAACAGAGTCATTAAACAAACAGGCGCACACAAACCACCCGACCATTACTGACTCAAGAGCACTTTCAAGCAGCTTCTGAGGCACTGATGAGCCTGGACTACATCCAGTGAACCTTAATACCACACATATAGCCAGCAACATTTTCAATTAATCTGCACCGCGAGACTGCGCTCGGTTTGAAAAGCAGTGTGGCGAGTGGAGGGAAGTGCTTAATGAGATCTCAGAGGCCTGCTGCAGAAGAGGCCCTGCAGCAGGAAGATTAATGAAAGCCTCGGGTACGACGGGAATACAAGCAAATCACCCTGACTCCATATATACCGGCAGAGGTGCGGTGTTAAGAGGCTGAGGTCATGGAGTCAACGCTGTATTCAGGTGAGAAGGCAGAGAATTGGATGTGATGGCATGGATGTGTTTTTCTTTCTTCCTCCCTCACTGAAAAGGGTATGGTTTGGAGAATTTAGACAAGGGTGAAATATAAAAAAAAAAATGTTGCCATCTGAATGTCATCAAGGGTGATGTTGCCTTGCAAAAAAGTGTTTCATAGTCCATCAGTGTTGTGTCCTCTACTTGACAAGTAAACAGCAATGAACCCTTTTTAATATTATGCTGGAAAAAAAAAACAGCTTTTTATTCTGCAAATCAGTCACGCAGGGCGGCAATTTATTATGGTGCAATCTATTTACTGACAATCTTGCAAAAAAGTGGGGCATAAAAAAAAAAACAAAAAACAAAACAAATCTTCCTGTGACAGTTTTGACCTTTCAATAGAGAGTTGGGTAAGATATGTCAGTGGATAAATCTGTGCCAGACCCTTACTCTATCACACAGGGCATCATTTTTAACATGTTACCAAATATTTATATAAGCCCCATCATAATCGGTTTTCAACATTGATAAAAATGAAAAAAATGAAAAAAAAAAAAAAAAGCAAAGCAGCAGCATATTAGAACGATTTCTGAAGGATCATGTGACACTGAAGACTGGAGTAATGGCTGTTGAAAATTCAGCATCACAGGAAAAAAATTACATTTGAACACACATTTAAAATTAATTTTGTAATACATTTTCTAATATTACTGTTTTTTTGTTTGATCAAAATCCAGTAAAAAAACAAACAAACAAACAAATAAATGCAGTCTTAGTGAGAATAAGACATAAAAAAAAAAAAAAATTGTAACGACGGTAAGTATAAATAGTTCACATATTCCTGAATTACAAAAAACCCAGGTTATGTGGGTGAAGCTGTCTTTTTTCATGAGTCATGTCTATGTAACAGATGTCTTATATTTCAGGATGTTTGCTATTGTCTTAAATTAGAATATACATTTTTACCTCTCCCACTTCTTGCAAAGAGGATAGCTTTAGTAAAAAGTGGCAGAGTTTACCCCACTCTCCCATAACTGATATCCAAGCAAAGACCTATTTAAACCAAGTCTAAGTTCAGGTGAAAGTCTTTTAAAAATTGTTCAAATTAAATGCAGCTGTGGTCCTTTTGCACTCACCTGTGTAAGTCAGGTAAATAACAGTAAGGAAAACCACCCCCGCAGCCAGAGAAACACCCAGAAAGAACAGGGTCTGGAACTCTTGTCTGGTCAGTCTGTCCTTCAGATACTGCAGAAAGGCGTAAGCCTGAAGTAATGCAAATACACCTGCAAACACACATGCCCCATTAGCCCATACTCAACACATGGTCATGAAGTATTGATGCTGATTGGATGCGATGTAAATGATGGCTTTTCTGGATTTGAGTTGAGAGAGCTACTCTTAAATTAGAGTAAAACAGCAACAGTTAATGAAGAATGGAGGCAAACCAGTCTTACCTGCAGCAGCCATGTGCTCGCTCGTCCTGATGGGCTGGAAGCCTACAAAGGGAATCTGCATGGACAGCACCAACCCCACTATATAAAAGGTGCTGTAGGCTGAGATAAAGAGAAATAGAGAAAGAAATTGAGAATAGCCATAGATGGTCATTGTGTCTCCAAAACAAAACAAACAAAAAAAAACTCATCTTATGTGAGCACAAAGGGATGGTTCACCTAAAAATGAAAATTCTGTCAATATTGACTCACCACGATTACGTTACAACCCCGTAGGACTTTGTTCAGTGGAACACAAAAGGAGTAATTCTGAAGAAAACATCCCAGTCGCAGTCTTCCATGCAATTACAACGAATGGTGACTGATGTTGAGTTTGTCAAGCTTCAAAAAAAAGGACACAAAAGCACCATAAAAGTGGCCTAGATAACTGCACTTTATTTCAAATTTTCTGAAGACTTGAAAAAGGAATGACTTGGCCAGTTCCTCTTCACAAAGCTAATGTATGGCTTCAGAAGATTTGGAATATAGAGCATTAGGTCAGCTTTTGTTGTGCTTTTACATTCTTTGCAGGGAAAAGAGCGACCAACACAATTCTTCGAAATATATTTTCTGTTCCAGAGAAACAAGTCATGCAGGTCTAGCACAACACGAGAAAATAACAGTATTTTTTTTCTTTCATTTTTTTGCATTTTGTGGGTGAACTATCCTCATCCCTGTGACCAAATGATTATGTTCCTCTACTGTAAGTCACTTAAGTTTCTGCTAAATGCATAAATGTACATAACCATTCGAAACTCAGAGAGAGTCTATAGGAGTTTTATTCAGCAAGGATGTATTACAACAGTGGTCTCAAACTCAATTCCTGGAGGGCCACAGCTCTGCACAGTTTAGCTCCAACCAGCTCCAACTCACACCTACTTGGACGTTTCTAGTAATCCTGAAGACATTGATTAGCTGGATCAGGTGTGTTTGATTAAGGTTGGAGCAAAACTGTGCAGAGCTGTGGCCCTCCAAAAATTGAGTTTGAGACCACTGTATTACAATGATCAAACATGACAGTAAAATATATTTATACCTTTACAAAAAGATTTCCATTTCAAATAAATGCTGTTCTTTTGTACTTTCCATTTATAAAATAATCCTGAAAAATGTACACAACAAATTTCCACAAAAATATTAAGCAGCACAACTGGTTTCAACATTGATAAATGTTTCTTGAGCAACAAATCAGCATATTAGAATGATTTCTGAAGAATCATGTGACGCTGAAAACTGGATCATGTGGCTGCTGAAAATACAGCTTTGCATCACAGGAATAAAATTCTATTTTCTTACGTTTTAAAATGTAAAAGAATTTAAATTGTAATAATATTTTCAATATTAATGTTTTCCCTTTTATTTTTGATCAAATACAAGCAGCTTTGGTGAGCATTTGAACAGTAGTGTAAAATTTAACTCCTAACCATGTTTATCACTTTGCACTCTCCTGATGCAAATGCTCCAAATCCTGCATTGAGGCACTCTTAATATTGTTAGTTCCTTATGATTAATTGCATTTTCCCCATTTGCAAATTGCTAAGTCTGCTAAGTAAATGGAGAGAGAAAAAAAAAGGGGTTTTAAAGCACTCTTTAAAGCACCACAGCAATTTCACAATAAGTTCTAACAGACATGAAGCTATTCAATGCAGTCCTGTTTCATCCTGGATTTACATTTGTCTAATAGCAGCAGTGCTATGTGGGTCTTCCTGAAGCAGAACGGGTTGTGAGGGGAGACGAGGGGGCTTGGATGTCCCTGAATGCGCTCTAATCTGGGCTCCAGTCCCAGCAATGCAAGAGCCGTTAAGTAAAAGAGTTGAAAGACCAAAAAAATTCAACAAAGATCCACACTGTATCTTATTTTGGACCAAGAAACGCCCACTTAGAAAAGGAAGTGGGTGTTTAGCAGACACATAAAAATCAACAAATAAGCTACTTTAATGCACAATATACATATCCATCCCTTTCTAAACCAGCTATTATGGTATTTCCTACCCGTCCTTTCATATTATCCAAAGTGAAAAACACTGCATGATAAAAACAAAATGGAGAGAAAACACTGACATGCCAGTGACAGAGAGCAGTCATTCCTAGAAGAATGACAATTGCAACAGTCTGTCAACTGTGCGATACTTGATTGACAGCTCCGTGATGTGGACCCCTACCTGAAAGACAGGTGTTAACAGCCTGTCAGAAGATAGGTCCAAAACACACTGGTGCGAGTGTGTGTACATGAGAGACGGCGATACATCTGCGCAGTAGAGGAAACCGAAGCCGCTTGTGACAGAGCGTCTGTATGAGCTGTCAGCCTTTGAGAAGCATCAATTAAGGGCCAAACTGGACCACCTTCACTCCAAAACAGGATGCTCTAATGAGACAATACACACCTTGCCCTCCAGACAAAAAAACACTTCCTCATTCGTGGACAGCTGACAGGGTGTTGTGTGTAAAAACTCTCAAAAGGTGGTGAAGAACAGCGATTGAAAGGGTTGAATTAACAATTGACGTAATATAAAAGGGTCTAGAGTCAAACGGGGATTTCTGAACATCTAGTTCTGGTTCTCTACATGAACGACTACCTGGAAGTGGAATTATACACCAGAAGAGACTTTTCCCTCTTGCATTAGCACCTATAATGGAACCCTTTGGTGACGTAATCTAGTGTTTGTGTCGTTTCTGTGCATGACACAATAGTAGCAATATCAATGACAATGATGGAGGACACTCTTTAGACTTTGGTTTTGTGTTTTTAAGATGAGACATGGAAAGGTGACATTTTGGCAACTCAATCTCCCTGTATAACCTCAAAGTGCTTTTTGGAAACGTTAAAACTATTCTGACAAGTTGGACTGCTTCTTAAGTTCTTGAAGAATACATTACTTCCTGCAGTGGGAAAGTGGCTAGATTCACAGAGTCATATTATCTAACCAAAATCTGGTCCAAATCTCAAATTAAACAACCACAGTGCAATAGCATCATCTTAAAGTCCTCGGTCTCTGAATGATTGTACAGTAAATGCTTGAGAAATTAGCAGAAGAAACATACCTGAGGTCGAAGAAAAATAAAGTGGAATATACCAAATCTACTTGTCAATATCTGCACTTCCGTTCAAAAGTTTTTAAATAAATAAAAACCTGAATTCAGCAAGGATGTATTAAATTGATCAACAGTTACAGTACAGAAGTGTATGATGTTTAAAAAAATGGTTATAATATCATGGTTTCACAGGAATACATTGCATTTTAAAATGTATTCAAATTTGGCATTTGTCCTTTTAAATTCTAATAATATTTTATAATATAATTATTGTATTTATTAATCAAATAAATGCAGCCTTGGTGAGCAAAAGAGACTTCTTTCAAAAACATTAAATAAACCTCTTACAAACCACAAACTTTTGAATGATAAAGCCCCGTTTCCTCTGAAATTACCAGGAACAATTTGTCTCAGAAATTTTTTTCCCACCAGACATGTTGCTGTCTGCATTTCCATCGCAGTCTAAAGTACTGTGAAAATTTGGCAAATTATGCAGGACTGCACCTGACTTTAAAAGTTCCCACTGGATTTCATCCTCCACATAAGCTTAATAAAGCCTGAACCTTGTCGTCGTATTTTATGTTAAACTCCATTGTTGATTCAAATAGCAAACAACTCTTACTGCACGCACCGCAACAGACTTTTAAATATGGTGGTTGAAATACAATGCTGCGTGGAGTAAACCCATAAAAATGCTGCATTAACTCAACCAATCATTATGTTCAGCACCCAAGTCCCACCCTCGAAAGTTCCTGAAATTTTTCCCTGAGGGGGCAAATGTTTACCCGGAACTTCATTTAGACCCTGGTTCCTGCGGTTGAAACACACAGAGTACCACCCCAAAGTCCTTAGTTCTTTGGTGAAAACACGGCTATAGTTTACTTGTTAATAAGCATCTCAAACTAAACTCGTAATATATTTTGATTTGATGTTATTAACCTTGAACCCCAACTTTGGAAAGCCTTGAAAATCAAGAATCACCTAGCCAATCAGTTCAGACATGATTTACAGACAGTTCTTGCCATTTTTGTGGGCAAAAAAAAAAAAAAAAAAAACATTAAACAGTCATTAAATTGCCAAAGCAGACGTCTACCAAAGCAGACGTCAGCCTAGGAGGAGACTACAAGGTGAAACAGAAATGCATTAACCAGATCCCACTGGTTTTACACCATTCTCCATCCATCTCTGAACATGACTGCTGTTCTTTGTCCAGGCACCATCCCCATAAACCGAGAGCAGTGCTACTTAATCTAATCAGTATGATATATTAGGAGAGGTGGCAATGATACTCCATGTGGAGTCGGGCCATGGCAAATGTGTAGTGGGACCTGCGGCAAGTGCAAGAACTTTCCAGAACGGAGACGAACTGAGCTAATACCCAGCATCCATCAGTAGTGCATTTCGTACAGGGCAGCTGCGGCAGAGTGGGAGGGGCTAATAAAGATTTAAACAAAATTAGCCCAGTGGCACAAGGCCTCGTTCTTTTATCAGAGTGCTCGCTCAGGAGACTCACAAAAACACTGCACTTTCAATTATTCATCCACTTAAAAAAAAAAAAAAAAAAAAAGGCATAATCTGTCAAAGACAAAAGGACTCCAAAAATTACCCTTTGTTCTTGAAGGAAAAAAGTACTGGTGTCTTTTTTCACTTTACAGAAGTGGCAAGCTTATTCATGCTAGCAGAGCTCCTAATTGACAGTTAGCATGTTGCTTTGCTGTTTAAGACTGCAGATGCGGAGCTAAAGGCTTTTTCTGCGACACGGAGATCCATGTATCCTCAGAACAGCAGATGCTTATGTGATTAGTTGTGAAAGGCGAGAGTAAAGTGGGCGGAAAAAATGTGTCATTAAACGTCAACGTCAACTTTAAATGCTGCTGTCAATGTGAAGATAGACACATGCAGTCGACCACGACTGCGCAAGTGTCTCTGCATGTCCAAATCAAAAAGCAAGTGGGAAAAAGCAGGTTCACGCTTCATTATTGTATGGGAGAACAAGCACTACGCAGCGTGATTGTGTGGGTGGTGAAGTGTGTACTTCATACAAGAACCAGAGATGCTCACACAAACATACACACAACACAGGTGACTCACCGATGTAAAGCCTCCTGCTGAAGCGCTGCATAAGGAGCAGCACAAAAACATGGAGGGGAATCAGGTTGATGATGAAGACGTATCCTCCCCATGCAGACACCTGCAATATAAAACACGTCATGTTGCACACTTCCAAATATTGCAATATTTTTCCCCTCACAATATTGTATGAGCATTCTCACGTTAAGAATCAAGTTACATTTTTAGATAAGTAGCTAATACTTCAGCATACTAATTATAATGATATTTTGGGGGGGGGGGGGGGGGGTCACATTTCAACAATGTTTATGATGTATTGGGTGTTAAGTATATGAAGTTTAATTCACATTATGAAGATAAACTTGAAAAATGTTCACAAAAAAAAAAAAATTAAGTTTAAGTTTAGTCTGTACAATTCTTACACAAACCAACTGACTGAAAAATGCATGTATGACATTGACAAAAATATTACATTGTCTCTTAATGACAGCCGTCGCGCCACAACACCTTGAGGCTGTCGACAACAGATGCGACAAAGCGATCATTGCAAATCATTTGTTCTTTGTGTCAGAACTCAGAAATGGTGTGAGTGCTTGAAGTTCGTCAGAAATAGAACTTTGGATGTGGTGCGACAAATTCTCGACAGCATCACCGATTATAATGGGTTCTATTGTCTTTTATGTCGTGCTGCTCACGTCCAGTGTAGACACAGTCTAAAGTCTAAATTCAAGCAGAGAACTTTAAGATTCAGATTCATTAACCAGATTCAGACCAATTCTTTGAAACAAATGAAGTGACTCATTGAAAAGATCTGACAAAAAAAAAAAAAAAAAAAAAAAAAAACCAGACCAAAACATTCAGATTCATGAAAAATTGATTCAAAATGATTGCGCAAGCCGTTTACGATTGTCAACTTTTATGATTATCATTCATTTCACATCATTAAACTTGATAGTTTGGATGGAAGAGGAAAAAAAAACAAAAAAAAAAAACATAAAAGCAAAAATAAAGAAAGTGCTTGAAGTTCGTCAGAAATAGAACTTTGGATGTGGTGCGACAAATTCTCGACAGCATCACCGATTATAATGGGTTCTATTGTCTTTTATGTCGTGCTGCTCACGTCCAGTGTAGACACGGTGTAAAGAGTTTAGAGTCAGAGTAAAACTGACTAAAATCAATGAATGAATTTAAATAAATTAAAATAATAAAATACATTTATAAGGACACTTGACAAAAGACAAAAACTGAGTAAAATAACAGTGGTCAATAGCAGTGTTCATCCAAAGCACCAAAGTCTAACACTGTGTCTAAACCGGTCACGATCGTCGTCACGTCGCAACACTTTGAGGCCATCTACAACTGCAAATCCATGTCAGAAGCAGCGCAAGCGCTTCGAGTATGTCAGAAATAGAACCATTCTGGGATTTAGTGTTTCGCACCGCAACCAGGGTAGACAGCATCGATGACTATAATGGTTTCTATTGTCTTTTATTATGTCATGCCGCTCATGGTATAGACGAGGTGTGAAAGAGAAACAAGAGTAAAAGATCACAACCAGTTTTCATAAAGTACACACTATAGATAAAGAAACGCAATGTGTCATGACCAAGTTATATCATATTGTCCAGATCCCTGCTGACTTTCACCCCCTATTACACACCACATTTACGAGAAAACTCCATTAGCACACTCAGCCTTTGGAACCTCTGCACTTTTCTAGGTCACTTAGGGTGTCCCGCTCAAGAGAGCCTTTCTCAACTCATGCCCCCGGTAGCGCCTCTAGGCTGTTTCGGACTGTGCTGGACCCCAAGGTCTTGATGGAGCAGATGGCTCAGATTGCACTGGTGTCATTTATGTTTATAAACACATTTGGAAAGTCAGAGAATATTGGGGGCTGGGCAGGGCTGTAGGCTTCCATTATTAATGAGCGCTGCCTTCCTCCAGGGGAAGAATCTCAAGTTTCAGAAATGGCTGATATTCATAACAGACTGGCGCATGGCCCCCACCAGGGTGGCATGATGGATGGTGCTGTTTGCTTATTCATTTATTTTACATATCACATTAATGGGTTGAAAAAGAGCAAGGGAGATGTGCAACCAGACCCAGAACACCCCCAACACTACAGATGGGAATGATAAGAATTTAATGATTCCGTTTCAGATTATGATTTCACTTGATTATGGTTCTTTAAACTTTATATTATGCAACATTTTATAGCAATTACACTGTTTTACGTCTCATGAACCTTACGTAAAACAAATATTATGATTCACCTGATAACACCAAGTAATGACTTGCAGTTCAATTAGTGAATCAAATGTTAGTGAATCAGCTGGCACACTTAGGAATTAAGTAAATAAGCTGTTTTTGTTTGAGTGAGTAAAGTTTGCTGAATCAGTTCATGAGTTTGTGGCAGTAAGATTTTTTTTTTTTTTTAAGAAATTAATACTTTTATTCAACAAGGAGGCATTCAATTGATCAAAAGTAACAGTAAAGACACTTACAAATGGTACAAAAGATTCAATTAAAATAAATCCTGTTCTTCTGAACTTTCTATTCATCAAAAAAATCATTAAAAAAAAAGTTACTGTGCCCACAAAAATATTACGCAGCACAACAGTTAATAATGAATGGTAGTGTAATTTCCTATAAGCATTGGCAAGAAACGCTGTCTGAGTATTTTACTATGGTATTACCAAGTACCATTAATAGAAATTAAATGCAATACACAAACTGAAAAAAATCCAATGAAAACTCACCATGTAAAAGTACGAGAGACAGCAGCCGATGGTCCAGAAAACCGAGCCAGTTTTCACTGATTTCACCTGTGTGGAGAGGACACACTTAATTCTGCTAATCCCAAACAAAGGGACCGATATCATCACCTCAAACAAAGCCAAGATGAGGAACACTCAAAGATAAGAAAGAGACCAAGGAAATTCAATGTTTAAGTCAAGCTTGACAGCAAAGTCCTTGCCGTCGGCTGACAAGCAGCTCCAGAGAGAAGGAATGGGCGCCAAAAAATAAAAAAATATTCACAGCGTAGAAAGAGAAAGTATGTTCCAGCTGTCTCGTCGTTCAGCTGAAAAAAACGTGATGAATGTCTGTCAAGGTTAATTCATCATTTCAACTGTGTGGGACAGTGCTAGTGTTTCTGAAATGGATTTTCATAATTTTAGAACAGTTCTCAATGGGCACCTTTAAACACTAAACACAGTCCTTGTGACTCCTTGTGTTATGAACAGGCTAAAATGTAAGCTATTCAATGAATCACTTGATTTGTTTCTCTCAAACACACTCACACACACACACACATAAAAAAGAAAGATGTCAGGCTGATCACAAAAAGATGAACAGCCTGAAATTTAAGTTAACTTTCTTTTCCAGTCAGCGGTTAACTTGAGAATGGCTGTAACTTTCAAAATTCAAGCAGAGAACTTTAAGATTCAGATTCATTAACCAGATTCAGACCAATTCTTTGAAACAAATGAAGTGACTCATTGAAAAGATCTGGAAAAAAAAAAAAAAAAAAAAAAAAAGACCAAAACATTCAGATTCATGAAAAATTGATTCAAAATGATTGTGTAAGCAGTTTACGATTGTCAACTTTTATGATTATCATTCATTTCACATCATTAAACTTGATAGTTTGGATGGAAGAGGAAATAAAAAAAAAAAAAACATAAAAGCAAAAATAAAGAAACAAACAAACTGACATTTTAATCCAACTAACCCATAAGTAGTAGGTAAACTGCAAGGCAAAAATGGCAATGCCCTCGTTGTCAAACGAGCCGGCCACAGAGCGTGAAATGTAGCCGGGTACAATGGCGATGAAACACGCAGCCAGCAGCCCGGCACCCTGGTTCCACAGCTCCCGTGTCAACAGGAAGGTGGAAATGGCAGTCAGGCCACTGAAGACGGGGGCCAGAAACACGCAAACATCACGTATGTGCACAGTCACATGAAGCAGATTCAGTATGTAGTGGATGAGGCCTGCCGTCACCATCAGACCAGGATACACCTGCAAAAGACAAGATATAAGAGTTGCTAATAAATGCAACTGAATGCAAAAATTAAGTAGTAATTCGAGAGGGGGGGTCAATGAAATCATGATTTTTAAGAAAGCCTGTAAACATTCCTAAATATTTGATTGGCCTCAAGATAGAGATAATTAAAAGGTTTAACCCAAGCACACCCTTAGGTGTCTAGTAATCAATCTTATAGAGCAGGGATTCCCAAAGTGTGGTGCACAAGAGCGAGCTGCCACCAGGGGGTGCGCGAGAGGAAAAATGTAATGGCGTTTTTTTTTTAAGCGGGATTTTTACATACAATAATAAAAAATAAAACATGAACAGTAAACATTTCCTTTGTAATTGCTTTTATTTTAAATAAAAAAACTATAATTTATTAGTTTTTGATAGAAACATAGAATAAGCTGTCTTCTACGCACTGCTCTTCTTTTATGCACTGCAGGCTCATGTTATATGCGTGCCAACTCCTTTCCTTCATAGCCTATTGCTGCAATGTTTCTTTTACGTGGCTGAAAATAACCGTGCTTTCTGTTACTGACTACGTTTACATGGACAGCAGTAATCTGATTACTGACCTTATTCTGAATAAGACAATATTATGATTAAGGTGTTTACATGAGTTGCTTTTAGAATATTCCATTCATGTTCCCATTTTAGGTTATAGAACATAGATCGATTAATGGCAAACGTCATTACGTCCCCACAGCACGCTGTCCGACGTTCTCTACAGAATTTCACGTATCATCACCACACAGTTCGTGCCATATACAGTTTTGGGTGTTCTCACTTTTAATCTTACGAAAGCTTCAAATGCAGTTAATTATTTGACATGCAATACGTGCAAATATATATACGGAGCCCGCACATGACATGCAAGAATAAATAAATAGTGTGCATGATTTACTAATTCGTTCCCTCGATTTATACATAGAGGGAACAAATTAGTAAATCGTTCGCACGATTTAGCCCAGGCTACCATTTATTTTCTCTCTCATGTGTGGGGCTCTGTAAATAGACAACGGTGGATACAAATTCTCCAGCAACAGGCCTCCTGTACTTTAATTCGGCAACTCAGAGGTACTGGATGAGAGATGAGGTGAGAGGAATTTGATTTGTGGCTTCTTGCTTGACGCTCGCCCTCTTGTTTGACGCCAAAGCAGCTGACCACTGCAGTGTGTGTATTATGTGTCCTGTTGCAAAATGTGGCAAAAACTCCCACATGACGTTAATAGTGCGATTAATGTGTGTACATGTCTACAATGCACTCCAATAATGCGACTAAAATAGGAATTCTCCACCTGTCTTAATTTGATTTGTGTTTACTTTGAGTATGACTTTAGTTGGATTAAGGTAATAAAACATCGCTGTTTACATGGTCCTTTCTTAATCAGAGTATTGTCTTAATCGTATTAATATCAGATTAGGCTACTGCTGTCCATGTAAACGCAGTCACTGAGCCTGTGTCTGTCACTCGTCCTCTTAAAAGTGGAAGCTTGTGCGTAGCTTTGTTGCATTATATTGAAACTTTGTTGATGTTGATATTGTCATGCGTGTTCTGGTTATTTGCGCATGATTAAACATGAGTCTTTACATGGCGATAAAACAAAGCTTTGTTGGGTTTTTTTTTTTTTTTTTTTTTTGAAGTGGGGATTGGGGGTGTGCCAACCCGGTTGGGACATAGAAGGGGGTGCGCAGGAAAAAAAGTTTGGGAACCGCTGTTATAGAGTATAACATGTAATCAATCATCTTATATAGCTTTCTCAAAATTTTTTTGGAAAAAAAAAAAAAAAAAAAAGTCAAGGGTTTTTTTTTTCCCCCATACAATTGAAGTCAATGGTCTCCAATGTTGTTTTGCACCCCGCTGACTTTCATTGTAAGAACGAAAACAATTCTTCAAAATAGGCCTATATCCACAAAAAGTCATACAGGTTCAGAATAACATGAGGGTGAGTAAATGACAATTTTTTTATTTTTGAAGCTGAATTTAGCAGCCAAACTGCAGTGAAAATGGAAATACCCAATCCTTTTCCTCCACAATCCCACTCTCTCTTTTTTCATCTCTCAAGCGAGTCTGCAGGCTGTGCTGGGAACAGACCAGTCTGCTCTGAAGGCCATATAACGACTGCTTGAACTGTATACAACAACAGATGCTGTTCCCTGCCTCCTGCAGCCCCCCTACAGCTCCAACACCAGAGCTGTCAGATGCCAAACGTTAGCCAAACTTTCTCCAGCCAGCTCATTAGGTTCAGCAGCACTGTGCTTCTCAGTGACAGGGAGTGTTAAAGGGGGTGGCCTTATTTAGGGACGAAACATGCCGTTTTCAAGAAGAAATCATCTGGAGGCTGTCTGTCCATAGGTGATTGCACACAAACAGCCTTTGGCCTGAATTTAACTGCATTTTTATCATATAGAGGTTTTGGGTTAACAAGAACCATTGTCGAAACGCAGACAAAACAGAACTAGCAATTTGCAGAGCCGTAGCATTACTGGAAAAGTTCTGTATTGATGTTTTGTGTGAACAACGCTGTAGCATTAACTGTTCGTGGAACAAGGTCAGAGCGCTATGATGTAAGAGGTCTGCTGTCAAAGAGTTTGAGCCAATCT
Source organism: Chanodichthys erythropterus (assembly GCF_024489055.1). Classification (NCBI taxonomy): domain Eukaryota; kingdom Metazoa; phylum Chordata; class Actinopteri; order Cypriniformes; family Xenocyprididae; genus Chanodichthys; species Chanodichthys erythropterus. The sequence goes on along the minus strand of NC_090222.1, from coordinate 21,206,093 downwards.
CAAAGTTTGGAATAAGCTGACAATTATTTCATGCAGTCACAAGTGACTGTATAGAATGCAAACCTTTGGCATAAGAATGCAGCAACAACAATGTGGACATCAAGCATTCATCTAGTAATAATTTGTGTAGTAGTATTTCTGGATCGGAAAGTGAAATAGTATAATAGATTTATTTTAAAGATAGTCTTTGGTGGTGGGGTGTATATGGCAAAAATCACTTATTTCATTGCCTAGATTAAAAGTCCTTTTGATTAACATATATTAATCTTAAAATATGACTCAAATGATTAATCATTTGTGTTAAATAAGAAATTATTTAAATTGTGAAAAAAGTACTGCTCAGATGTGACTATATTTTACAAAGGCTTCAAACATGGATCATAAAAAAAACAAGAAAAAAAACAACAACTTTATAATCAGGTTCCATTTATTATTAATACTTCAAGGGACAGTTCACCCAAAAATGAAAATTGTCTCATTTACTCACCGTCATGTTGTTCCAAACCTGTATGAGTTTCTTTCTTCCGCTGAACACAAAAGATCTTCTGAAGAATGTTGGTAATCAAGCAGTTTACAGTAGCCATTGACTTCCATAGTAGTTAAAAAAAAAAAAATACTATGCAAGTCGATGGCTACCGTCAACTGTCCAACATTCTTCAAAATCTTCTTTTGTGTTCAACAGAAGAAAGAAACTCATACAGGTTTGGAACAACTTGAGGGTGAGTAAATGACAAAATTTTCATTTTTGGGTGAACTGTCCCTTTAACAATAATGAAAACCATAAACAATTGTCTTGTTTTATTAAAAAACAAACAAAAAAAAACCTTAAAAGATTTTTAAAAACCTTAAAAGCAATAATTTTTATTGACTTTTAAAGACAACTAAATAATAGATCATTTTAGGTAAAGCATTAAATAATGGAAATGAATGAGAAGTTCTTGTTAAGCGTTATCAGATAAATAAAAGATAAAATGTAAAGAAAAAAAGGCAGACTTACCGTCCCTCCCACTATTCTACCCAGTGGGTACCAGGCCCTCTCGTCAAACCAGTTGAGAAACTCATAAAAACCGTTAGTGGTGAGATGATGAGTTGATCTGTAGTTGAACCTGTAAACAAAAGGACAGAAAAGGGCATGATGAGCATCATCAGGGCATCACTTCTAATGTGGAAAAGGCAGCATTTTATCAACACTGGCATGTGAGACGAGGTGCATGACAGCATTCAGAGCCATGTGTTAAGACACTGCATAAATGACAGATCTTTCCGTATAAATACTCAACTGCCAACTACCACCAGTGCCAAACCACAAAGACTACAACAAGGAAGCACTGAAACAGTTACCTAACTAAAATATGGACCATTTAATGAGATGGAAAAATATGTTTTGGTTAAATGTTTCAATTGTTTAATCTTAAAGGACACGTGTTTTCAAGGACATGATTTGTTGACTCGCTGTTTTTCAGTGCACACAGACAGGAAGACACCTGTTCAATCAGTCATGCATACTTGAACAAAGATTTTAGCTGCTTTGTCCTTTAGGCAAGTTTTTCTGCAGCAAGAACAAATTAAAGAAAAAAACTACTAAAGGGTAAAATCGTGGGGTTCAGATTTACTCTGCCAATATTTTCATAGGCCCCAAATAAAAAAAAAAATAACATTCAATAAATAAAAGCTGTTATTTGTATATCTATTTGTCTATGTCTTTATGTATATAATTATGTATACAAGTACGTACATGTTACTTTTAGCAACATTTTTGTAAAAATACACCTAATGCATATTATTATAATAATAATATATTGTTAGGCTAATATGTTATGCTTTATATGTATTAAAAAAAAGTAGTTTACATGCATTAGGCATAGGGTGCAAAATTCCAGGAATTTTCAAAGCTGGAAACTTTCCATGGGAATTAACGGGAATATACTGGAATTAACGAGAATTAATGGGACTAAACACGGAATTTGCAAAATTGCAGGTTAGCCTATAACAGGGTACTTAAATGTAGCTGAAAAAAAAAAAAAAAAAAAAAAAAATTATATATATATATATATCTTTTTAGCATAATTTTGATTAAAACAACCATATTTAATGCAATTTTAGTTGAATTTTTACCCTGCACATTCCTCAATCACACTCATACAGAACACTACTTACTGCAGGGCTATTGAGGACACACACCCTGCATGCACTGTGAATTTCCCAAGTCAATAACATGCACATTTGATCAAAAATACAGAAAAAAAACAGTAATATTGTGAAACATAACTAAAATTTAAAATAATGGTTTTCTATTTTGATATACATAAAAATATAATTTATTTCTGTGATGCAAAGCTGAATTTTTAGCATGATTTCTCCAGTCTTCAGTGTCACATGATCCTTCAGAAATCATTCTAACATGCTAATTTGAGAGTCAGTTATCAATGTTGGAAACAGTGCTTAATATTTTTTATAACCCGAGATACTTTTTTCAGGATTCTTTGATGAATAAACATTTAAAGAACGGCATTTATTTAAAACAAATCTTTTGTAACAATATACACTACCGTTCAAAATGTTGGGGTCAGTAATTTCTCTCTTTTTTTGAATGATTGAATACTTTTATTCAGCAATTTTTTGAAAGATCATGTGACAAATAAATAACAATTGCTGCAATAAAAATATATTTTACATATTTACTAAATTAGAATTCTTTCATGTTATGTCCAAACAAAATGTTTATATTTGTTTTTATATGATACATTTAATATAAATATTATACATTTATATAAATTTCCCAAAATTTCAAATTGATTCCTATAAATTCCTGTTAAGTTTCCAAATTGGAATATTTCCAAAATTCCCCAGGTTACGTTCCCATGGAAAGTTTCCGGAAATGTACCACCCCTTTGCAACTCTAATTAGACACTTTATTTTCTTTTTTTCATACACCTTAAATCTCTAAATGCTCAAATGAATACAATTCCTGGTAGTCTTTATTAACTTAGAACCATTAATTTGATGCACAACAGATTAAGAAAAACCTCAAACAAAAGCATACGAACATGGCTGTAATTAAACTGTGTAATCCTCTCTAATGCCTTTATCAGCCCAAGTTCAGCAAACTGTGTCCTGCTATCTCTCAAAACTCCAGAGTAGTTGTTCTGAACCTTTTCATTACTATCATTACTAAGATAAATAGCCTTTTAAAAAACTCTCCTTATCTACAATAAAAAAAAAATAATAATATCAAGGCACAGCTCTGCGTGATTGCTTCGTGCTTAAAGTAAACTAAACATGGCATTTTTAGCCTCATAAAAAGCCCAGGACTAAGCAAAGCCTAGTTCACCGAAATGCATGAGTTCATTAATATATGCACCGAAATGCATGTTCATTAATATATGCAGGATGAGCCCTGCTGAAAGGAAAACAGAATAAATCAGGTGATATTTTAACGAATAAATGGCAAATAAAAGTAAGACAACTACTGGCTGATGAGCAAATTCAATTTCTATTTACTGCATAATAAAATTAACAGCCGTAAACTTTCAATGAGAGAGCAGTAGACTTAATTTGTGAAAATGAAAATTAGGCTCAGAGGGATATACAAATCGAATGCTAGTCAATCTCTCAGCCGACACAAAACTAAAAATACAAGGTCCTCAAAAAAAAAAAAAAAAAAAAAAAATGAAACATAGGACTAGGGAAGTGCGGCACGACTAAATTCAGGCTAATTTGTAGTCTACTAATCTAACAAACCCCCCAAAAGACAGTCAAAGTGTAAATTAACAATCCATTTGAAATAACCTACTTAACTGAACCAAACAGGATTAATCAAACAGGTATTCTACTCATTAGGATATTGGCATAGGATCTGTTGTCATCATGTAAGCAGTGTTATAACAATCCTATAAGCAAGCTCAAATGTTATATGCCAGTTTAAACAAAGCAGACTCAAAACTTTTCCATTTCTCACCTTGCTCATCTTCCAAGTGGACATTTCAAATGGATGCAAGGTCTGACGTAAAATGAATTTATACCCTTTTCTAAATAACTTTTTAAAATGTAACATTAACATGATCATAATTTGAAAGCAGCTTTTGTAACAATTTAAAGCTAAACACTGTGCAAAAAGAGAGAAGAAAACGACCAGTATTTCCAATGTCAACTAGTCTTGCACATCCTTAAACTAGGACCTCATGACAGCACAACCTATTGGAACTGACGCAGCTCACTTTCATTCACGTAAAATATAGCATCAGCTCTGGCTAGGATCCATCAAATACTGCTCTCTTATTGAAAGTTTACGGCTTCAGTGAATTCCTGATTGCTGCTATTGTTAATGCAAGTAAATTGTGTCCACTGGGATAGAAATGCATTACTTCTGGATTTATTTAATCAGATTCTGCATGCATGGCAAGTGTCAGCACACGGCCTGCCATCAGATTAATGTCCTTACCATTTTGTAATACAGCAGTCTCACTGGCAAGAGACGCTTGGCGTTTGCAAGAGAATCTGGCAACCTGGCGCTTGAGTAGGAGGAACAGCAGAACTGTGAATCATGTGTATTTAAAGAGCCCTTTAAAGCACACAAACCATGCATCACTGACCCTGGCTGCTAACTGACACCACGACCTGCTAGCTCCCATCCCCGCACCTCTCCGACCCTTCTTCCCTCTCTAGGGAGGCTAAAGATTCAAGAACCTTTACTGGCATGGTCAAACTCTCCATCACAATCTGATATCTGAACCGGGTCTTTGGCATTCACTGAGCACTGCAATGTCCTTTCTGCAAGGAAACAACATGAACACACCAGCAAACCTAAATGATACCCTTGTTGTCAGATTTTATTTCTGATTTGAAATACATTATTGAAACGCAATCTTCTGGAGACTTCTTTCCCATTCAAGCAAATAGACACTGTACTTTAATGCCTATTACCTACATGAATAGCTGCCCAGGGATGCGGTTATGAAGACGACCATAGAGTGAACTGACTTGCATTAAAGAAGTTATACACTGCTAGGAGTTGAATTCTTATTGCATTAATGGTTGTTTCTTCAATTGTGGGCACTTTTGGCCCTGAGGACTTTTAGAAAATAAACTCAAAAACACCTTTTTACACAATTACTATTTAAGATCCAGTTTGTCCAATAAAAATTATCAGAAAGTGAACAAATGCATTGCAGAAGATGCAAATCAAATCAACATTAAATGATGTATTTGTGTTTAATGGCATTCTGTGGTGGAAATGACATTGACAAATGACATTCTTGGAATAAAATGAGCAACTTTTTTGTCTTTCTAGCATTTTATGAATCCTAAACACAAATAATATGGTTAAATTTTTTGTAAGAAGTTTTGAAAGAAGCATCTTAGGCTGCATGTATTTGATAAAAACAAAGTAAAACAGAAGTGTTGTGACATATCAAAATGTAAAATAACTTTCAATTAATTTATTTTAAAATGTAATTTATTCCTGTGATGCAAAGCCAAATTTTCAGCAGTCATTACTTTTTCAATGACACATTACCTTTCAGAAATAATTCTACTATGCTGATATGGTGCTCAAGAAACATTGTTATTCTCACTGTTGAGAACAATTGTGCTGCTTAATATTTTTATGGAAATATTTCAGGAAACTTTGATGAATAGAAAGTTCAAAAGAACAGCATTTATTTGAAAAATCTTTTGTAACATTATAAATGTCTTTACTGTCACTTCTGATCAATTTAATGCATCATTACTGACCCCACATTTTTTAAGGTAATGTACACTAGTCTCACATTTCAATGGCACTGTTGTCTCCTTGGTAAACTAACCTGTAATGGAAATGATGTCAACTTTTTTTTTTATATATTTTTTTTTTATATAAAAATGCAATAATACATAAAAACTCATAATAATATTAAGTCTGATCTGTAACAAGGATGAAACAAAAGCCATTAAAATGTAGCAAAAATAAATGAAGGCATGGAGAATAGACTGCTGTGATGTAACCTCAATATAACCTAATATAAGAAACCTGTAATATAAGAAAAAAAAAAAAAAAAAAAAAAAAATTATTTGTTTTAATAAAAAGCAGCCATCATGAGATGATTGAAACACCCTAATGTATCTGTGACTACATACTCTTCGCCAGGATACACAATCACAGGGAAGTCAACCGGAAATGACCCAGGGTGACACTGAGCCGTGTCGTTTTCAGGTGGGGTAATCTCAGCAGACAATGTGCAGGACTATCAGATTTTGTGACTGTATTATCAGCTGGATACATTGAGATGTCTTTATGGAAGCAGTGAACTGGAATTCTTTCTTCTGCAGTTTAACCTCAGTGACACACATTCTGCTCGAAGTTCCCGGCAACTCCTGAACTTCATAAAACTCAATTTCACACTGCGTGGACATACATGCAGAGCTTTGAAAAGGTCCCATTCAATGGCGTGCAGCAACCTAACATTTATTAACAGCCACTGCAGAAGGTACGGCAGAAATTGCTGCTTAAAGTGCGTCTGGAAATGCTAGCCATAAAGGTTGTTTAAACTTTGAAGTTTCTTGTAGACCGAACGGCATACAAGAAGGTGAGAAGGAGCACTACTTGGAGAATGTAGAACGGATTTAAGCAATTAAAAGGTATCAGGACTGGTTCAGAGTTTATTAAAGCCTGCAGTAAAGGCAAGGTCATGTTAATAACTTATTGCTTGGCAAATTCAACTGAAGATAGAATAACCAAAGTTAAGAAATGAAGCTAGGAATCTAATAATTGCCTGTACAGCCTGAAAGAGCTCAACCTTGTAGCATAAAGAAGCGCTTACACTGATGCTGATATTGTCGGCGGTTGACAAGGCATTTTTATTTGTTTGAAGTATCCAAGGATGCAACAAATTGCACAAGCTTCACTGTCTTCAGCAGTGAACTTCAAATCTCCAACTATTATTGAAAACAAATGACTTCCGGCCACATTGTCACTGCAAATCGCTCTGTGGTCATTAAGGACCTGGTATAAGGCATTATGGGACATAAAAGGAAGAGAAAAATCAACAGAGCAAGCGTATTACATCTAAAATGTCTCACTGTGACTAAGGGTATCATAATGGGACTGAGGGGCTAGCCTGGATTCAAGTGTTAGTTTCTGATTACTCCTCCCCATCACACCTTGTGCATCTCAAAAGGTCAAAACTCAGACATTTTAGACTTAGCAAACTGAAAATGCATTTCTTTGAGATTGAGGTTGTGGAAAAATGATTGTAGTAATTTATACAGAGTCATCAAGCTGGGTTGTCATTAAATTTGATGGCTGACATTACGCCTGTATCACCTTCATCAATTTAATCAGGATGCAGGCAAGGAAAGTACAAGGAGCTTGGAATATGGAGCAGATAGGAGCCCGCTATTGATGAAAAAGAAATGGGTTGCAAATATGGAAGATGAAAATCTCCTTAATTTAATAACATAAACCAGCACAATAGCAGGATGGCATGGCTTAAATGTTACATTCAGGCCAACTTACATGACCAGAAGCTTATTAATGTAATGTAATGTAATGTAATGTACGCACATATTATATTTTAGGATATATGCATATATATGCGCATATATTAAATTATATTTTAGGACTGTCAAAATAACACATTCATTTCGATTAATTAATCTGAGAAAAAAAACGCGTTAAAAAAAAAATAACGCAGATTAATCCACTCCGTATTGAACTTTGAACCTGGAGCCGTTCTAGCCACCATTCGACTGTAAAATGAAGGAGGGAGACGACTGCTGCGCTGACGGACAGAACGAGCAGAGCTCCTCCCTCGTGCGCGCGAGCCCTCTGTCTTCAAAGTGAGCACAGTCTTTACACTCTCTCTACCTCACATATAATAATCTAAATCAACTGACACAATGCTAAAAGTTCGTAAGACCGAATCCATGTTTCACGAGACGCATTCGGAGAATGTTTTTCCTGAATAACCGCTGGGTGTGAATAGTGCTCAAAAGAACATCACCTCATCTTCTCTGAAAGGTGCCCTGCATGTGCAGCTGGCATAAACCACACTTTCAGTAAACAAAAAGAAAATCTTATCCAGTGGTGAAGTGTTTTCTGTGTTGACAAATCTTTTGCGATGTCCTAATAACTGACGCGATTCGCACGCAACGCGTCAACGTCTGCTAATGTCCAATTCGCGACCTAATGACTCATTTGAACAGATTCATTTGAATGAATCATAACAACAACTGATCTGTCCACACGGTCTATAATGAATCATTTACTCGAACAACTCTGAAATGAGAACATAAGTGTGCTTACCCCATTTAGCAAGAGTGGTTAGTAAAATTAGCCTTAATAATCCACAATATTATCAGGTTATTTAAATGACAATGTGTAGTAAATTAGGCCTACCTATAAAATCAGTTAGTTTAGACTGGAGTGAGGTGAAACCAGAACAAAGCAAGTTGTTGTTAGCTAGGTGCATTCAATTGTATATGGTAGAAAATTATTAGTTAATATAACTTCTAAATGCTACTTTTTAATACTTTTCAGGTTTAGCAAAAAAGCATCTTCTCTTACAAAGCTATAAAATAACTTTTTATAGTGAGAGTGACGGGTACGGTATTGTCAGTATCAGGCTCGCAGATCACGTGGGTAGGGCACTTTTTACTGTTTGTGTGGATGACCATGTCTGTCACCACCGAAGACCATTTTTGACCCAGGAAAAACCCTGAAATATTTAATACTTTCACAGCAAAAATTATGTATGCGATTAATTTAGATTAATTAATCACAGAGTATGTAATTAGATTACAATTTTTAATCGATTGACAGCCCTAATATTATATTATATTATATTATATTACACATTATATATTATATTACATTATATATTACATTACATTACATATAAATCATCAGGATTTTTAAAAATTCTGCAAGTTGCAATGAAAGAACATTTACAGTCGTTATGTATTGGAAGTTATTTTCGTCTGTATTGTGACATACAATAGTAAAACAGTTGTTGAGTGGATGGAGGCAGATCTGAATGAAAGCTTGCAGTCGACTCTAATATAGGGGCAGGGTTAAATAAGTCTGGAAATTTTTACTCGAGAGAGGTCTGTCATTTCACAAGATTGAGAGGTAAAAAAAAAAAAAGATGATTCGAAACATACACGGATGAATCCTTTACATGCATTTAGAAAATAGATTGGGCAAAGTCCATTTCATGCTCATTATTAGTGTTATTTATTTTTCTAGTAGGGATGGATGACAATAGTCACCTACTAGACCAAAAGTAAATTATTAGTGGTGATGCTCCAATTAGCATTAAAATATTAACTTAAGAAAATACACCCAACCATAATCCTAATGGTCATGAATGAGGAGAGAAATATAAAAACAAAAATCTTTGGGACAGAACTGTAGATATCCTTTAGTAACTATTCTGCCAAAATTGTGCCAAGCTGCTCGTTTTCTACATTTCATTGTGTAGCATCTAGTGTTGTTTGAATGCAAATAACATGTGTCTGGTGAACCCAAAACTAGCCTATTGCACAGGGCTCCTTATTAGTCAAGGAGACGTTCAGGCAAACCACAGACAAGTGAATTTTTAAAATACAGTTTTGCACATTCCTATTTTCTAGTTGACAAAAATAGATGTAGCCTGAGAGATAAACAGTCTGTGGATGTTCCTTGGGACTTTTTATTCCTTCACTAACCTTTTTCCTCTTCAAAAAGCCAATTACTGTGATCTAATAAGGCAGTCTTCCACCCTTCAAAGAATTAAAAGGGGGTTTTATGCTTATTGTGCTTTAAAGGTGACCATGGGGCCACGTATCTGACCTCAAACAGTATAGCTCAAACAAACACACACATCTCGAACTCATTAACATCAGATTCTGGTTCAATTGCACCACAAGCTTATGTCATGGCCTGTACCAGCATTTCCAAAAAAAAAAAAAAACAAGGACTACACCATCAACAAGAAAATGCCAACAAAACCATGTCAGCACCCAGTGGAGAAAGTACACTACTTTGGTACTGAGCATCCTTCATATAGCCCGTGTAAAACAGACATCAAAGTCCAGGCAAAGAGCTCAAACCTCAACAATACAGGTGTTCTGTGAATCCATAGATTCTTCCGTAAAAAAAAAAGTGAAGACTGCAACTTATAGCCAGGTTGGAGTTTTGATGGAGGAGTGATGGGGTTTCAGCTAGGTTTGCTCTTTTTACCTGCTCCATTAAAAATGGGTCTGTCTAAGCAAGACTGCTTTAGGCAGAGCAACTCAGCAGAAAGAGGTTTGATGGCTGAATAATATATGGAAAAGAGTTATGGTTTATAAAATGAGATGCGCTGTCTTCTGTGTGCATTAAATATGTCAGGGAGTAAAAGTGAGTGCTGGTGCTTTGCAGAATCCTCAATCCTGTGAAAGAGAAGGACTAAAATTCAAAAATGTCTTCAAATTGTTAAAAACGGTCTCTAAATTTTTTTTTTTTTTTTTTAAAGAGGTGTTTTATTGCACTGATATTAAATTTCTGGCCAATACAATAAGCCGGTAATTGTTTTAATGTCAAGGCTGATCACAAGATTAAAATATATATTTTGAATGGAATTGAAGTTGGAGAATGGACACTGCATTCCTATTTTGGTCACACTGCACACCTAACTCTAGACACTTTATTTTCCTGTCCAACTGAAATAAAAAAATGCATCATCAATTTACAAATGTGACATTTGTAAGTAATTATTTGTTATGTATTTAAATAAATTCTGACCTTTACAAAGCACAATAAATCATTTACTTGAGATGTAATCTATCAGATTTTAATCTTTGTACTTTCTGCTGTTTTACAATGTTAGTGAAAATGAAACTAATAATGATTGATGTATTATTAAAAAGCCAATAAGAATTTATGACAAACGCTTTACAAAAACGTTCCATTTGTTAACATTAGTTACCATGACCCAACAGTGAAAAAAACTTCTAAAACATGTATTAATCTTAATTAATGTCAATTACAAAATGTACTTACATACTTATAAAATCAACAGTTTAATCCGTTTATATTATACAATGGACATGAACTAGCAAAAGTAATAAATGTATTGTTTATTAGTAATGTTAGTTAATGCATTAACGTTAACTAATTGGACCTTATTGTGAAGGGTCACCAAATTCTTCCAAGTAAAAGCATGATGTCTGAAGCTCAGAATACAACCAATGAGAATGTCGACTCTGAAATTTAGCAAACAACTCAAGTACTTTCTTGTGCATCAATGGCTCTATTACTGACCTAGACTCTAAAAGAAAAACAAAAAGGATGAAAAAGATTTCATAACTGAACTGGCTGGATCAACAGATCAGTCAGCTGTATAAAATTTGGAGATTGTTCTTTTTAAAAGGAGAAACTCATGAAACGCCTGACTATATTTAAGAATCCAAATTCACGCATCGAGCACGTCTGGTCAAAGCAATCAGTCTGAATGATTTAAGCATCGATCAAGCCTCATACTGAAAAACCTCTAATCTTTTTAATCGCTGATGGGAGGAGGAAAACCAAACAGCAAATGCCAAATTCACATCTCACTTCCTTTGTGTTCATTTCCTGGAGATTTAATCCAACATAAAAGAACTGATTAACCTTGAGGAACGATACGGAAGGTTTTCCGGATGAGGACAAGGAGTTCGTCCCGCCTGACACAAGCACATCAAACGCTCTTGGAATAACTTTGAGGGCCCGTAATTGGCAAGGGGGAAGCTTGTGCTGTGAATGCAAAGCAGCTCAGCTAAGTGAGCACATCCTAATTAAAACCTATTCCGTTTCAGCACACAGACGCCTGCGACGTATTGTGTATCACACACAGAGCAAATAACTTTACCCAAGTGGGCTGAAAAACCATAGCGATTAATATTTAGCATATCACTGTGTGATGACAGATTAGAAAACCTCCGTCTGCAATAATTAGGCAATCAGTGCTACTTCAAATCTTACATTTTATTAACTAGACACTGAGACTGATAGGTTTTTCCTGAACTAGATTTCTCTGTAAGACGACTCTGAAAATTGCTAATGATCCCATATCTATGCTTAATTCTCACCGATAATTATCTGGTGCAGAAATATAAAAAAAAAAAAAAGAAATTAAATTCACAATGACTGGCAACCACAAAGTTTGCCTTGTTGACATATAAAAGAAAACTTGACAAGATAAGATTGAGACCTCAGTAAAAAAAAAGAACCTTAATTTTTAGTCTACAAAGCTATCATCCACCTTCAAAAGATTTGAAGTTTAACAACATTATTGTAAGGAAACCTTAATATATAACTTGACTTCATTTCATTTCTTGCCACAAAAACAAACCTTGCACCCCTTGTTTGAGCATTATAAATCCATGAGTTTCTACAGTTGCGAACTATCATAATAACAACCATCATAAGAAATGGGCAGGGTGGAATATTATATTGCAAGTGACCTCATGGACCACATGCAGGTTTTCAATAAACAGGAGAGGCTGTAAGACTCCAACAATATGAAGGAATAAAAAAAGAACTGCCCCCATAATCATGTTTTCACAGTCAATTGGACCGTGTTAACTGCTCCACTTTGACCTCAAGCAAAGATGACACTGCATGAATGAAACTTGAGTGGGAGAAGGCTACAGACACAACTAGCCTTGATACAGAAGCAAAGAAGAAACTAAAACCTTACTTCCATTTAGGTGTGGGCGATATACCAGCTAAAGATAAAGCAGGGCTGGACAACAAAGATTTTGTTCCTGCTGGCCAAGTAGTTCAGATTATATGTGCTCTGCCAAATTTCTCACCAGCTTCGGCACAAAACGGATATTTTCTGCATCATATTTTTGTTCATCAGAAAAATCTGTATTTTTTTTTTAATTAAAAGTTAAATTCTTTACAAAACATTTGTCATAACACACCAAGTTTGTTCAGAATACACTAAAGAGTTGCAAAAATATAGCCTCACACCCTTTGTGGAGAACTGGTTCGCACGTTAATCAAGAACGGTTTGATGAATTAACTTGAATTCCATTTTTTTTTTTTTTTTTTCACCATGGTCTGAAGATGATCCAATTCAATTTTTTTAAAATAAAATAACTAATAAAAAAAACAAAGTAGCAGTCTAGGAGGAGTTCAAAAAGTTATTTTTTCTCCCGGAAAATTAAAAATGGTGGAAAAATAGTCGATGACGAAAAATAGAGTTTCAAACTAATCATCTTGAGCCAATGAATCAGAAAAAAGGACTGATGTCAGTGCTTCCCATACATAGACTTTACTTGGGCGGGCCGCACATGTATAATAACGGCCGCCCAAGTATATTTTATAGACACATTTTTGCTTTCATTATTTTTATCCTCTTATATCCGCGCAAGATAATGAAACCATCCGCGATCGAATAGCTAGTCGTTTCGTACCTGCTCGTTATGCGTGCGTCAGAACTGTTTACTCCCGCTGACATTCCCAGGGGCGCTGCATTTTGCAAAGTCACAAGGCGGCGCTGTTGCGCGTTCTACAAGCTCGCGCAACAGCGCTTCAGACTTTATGTTCAGACTGCTTCAAAAGTATTCTCAATCAGGGAAAAGTGCAGAATTATGCCAAGCGATTGCTAATGAACTCAAGTTGATGAATTATTACAATGTCTACTTCATGGCCTTTATATAAAAGGTTTTATACGGTTGTTAGAAACTGAAGGATCAGCCTGCAATAGTACAGACATTTCAAAATAAGAGTCCCGGTGTATTTCGGGCTTGTTTATAATTAAAAGTCTAGTAGTCAAAAGTCAAAGTAATTTTCTTTTTCTTTTGGGCATTATTGGTATTTTGGTTACACGATAAGTTGTATTTAATTTGATTTCCATTTAATAAGAAAAGACTAAGAACATTATTTGACACATATTATTCATTTTATAAATTTTACTAGTAAAATCTGTGTCCCATTCACTGAGAGAGACACTATAAGGAGAACATAGGAAAAGGAGAACCATTTAAATGCTGCAATTTTGCATAATTTACAATGCATAATAATGCATAATATTAGTATGTAATTAAATGTAATAATATGCTATGTAATTAAAATTAATTTCAATAAATAAAAATACCACACATTATTTGTGTCACATGTAGTAGACCATTTTTGTGCCGTGGGTAATAGGATTTTTCACCCGGCTACCACCGTAAGTATATTTCAAACCTGTGGGAAGCACTGGATGTACAGACTTCAAAAATTCTACGGTTATTGTTCAGACTGTTCTCTATCCGTTTGAGGAGGAAAAAGATATATATATTATATTATATTATATTAATTATATTATATTAATTATATTATATTAATTATATTATATTAATTATATTATATTAATTTATATTATATTAATTTATATTATATATATATATATATATATATATATATATAATATAATATAATATAATATAATATAATATATATTATATTATATTATATATTATATATTATATATTATATATTATATATTATATTATATATTATATTATATTATATATATAAAAAATCCACCCCTCCATTTCCATTACTACACAGACCACAATCAGACTTTTAACTATTCAAAAGGGAAATGACATGAAGGTCAACTTACCATGACCTGACAACAATGATTCAGGCTGCCAAACACTGAAATGTTAAAGACAAGGGAACTCTCTATTCAGTTGAACAGGAAGTTGTAATATTAATGAGCTGGCTAAAAGACAAACATGAAGGGGTCAAAAACCTGGATCAAGCTGCAGTGGCATTAGGGATGCTAACCAGACAGCTAAAGGTGGTGTGCAACACCACCACAATACCTGGTGCCATTTAAACCACCCCAATTAACATGCGACTTCCCACTACTCTTTTAATAATATTTGGAGAAACTTACACTAAGCAAGGTAAAAAGATGACCTGTGCCTAAATCGGCATCACCTGCTTTCGGCATTTAATAGACAGAACCGTAGATCACTGACAAGCTACGCAATATAGTGTTCATTATCGCAGATGAATCGCCTTCGATAATGAACGCGATATTGCGTAGCCTGTCAGTGAACTATGGCTCTGTCTATTAAATGCCGCTCCATTTGAAAGCAGGTGATGGTGATTTAGTGGTAATCAGGGAACCGACTTTACTGACGAAATGCGCGTGACAATCACATGCGATATATTGCCCAGCCCTAGTGCCTGGCATCTTTTCCTCCTTTTTGAGACTAATTAATCAGATGACTTATATTCAAGGCCAAGCAGAGGCAACAAGAGCCCTGTGGTCCCTGAAACATTATAATTCTCCTCATATCCACCAATAAAAGTAGAATCTCATTCAGATATACAAGAGAGCAGCTCAACTCCACAGGCAGCTCAGAGATAAGTGGCACTCAAATGCTTCTTCAGATCAGAATGCCCGTCACAGACAATGCAGCCGCGGTCAGGGAGATACAGGATGAAAGCTCAATTAACGCAAGGGTGGATGGATAATGCCATATGGATAAAGAGAGCGGAGAGGGATTCAAAGAAAATAGGGGAAGGTAAAACAGAAATATGAGCTTTGCATTGCTGCCCTTATTTCTGCAAAGAGAACATAAGGGTTAGATGTGGGCAATGATCAGACTCATTTCACAGTATGATCAATTTTATATAAGAGTTGGGGAGTGGAAAAAAAGATCTTTCAAAATGTGGCAATATTTGACTTCAATACTACATTGATATTTTTAAATTGAATGAATCATTAAGTAACCATAACTAAATCTTATTTGACTACCTTTTATTTAATACAAGTAAATAAATTCGTAATGAACTAAATGTCTCATAACATTATGCAACACTTGATCTAAGAAAAAAAAAAAAAGTTTTATATATATATATTATATACACACATATATTTTTAAAATCTGATTTTATGTTAACCTATGCCTGAGACGCCATAAGTACAGTTGTCTTTTTCCTAACTTGCTCAGGTCCTCCTCTATAATTTTTCATAACACCCCGATTCTTTGTTGCATGTAAATAATGTAAATGGTTCCCACCCACTGATAGCAGCAAAAGTATGCCTACCACAATATATACAGCACATAAACATCTCTACAGGTCGACACATTTCGACTTTCATTCCAGATCTAATAGCAGGCTGTGTTACTTGCCTTAGAGAGGTGAAAGAAGTGCACAAGCTAAAGCAAGTGAGAGAAAAACGATAGACAGAAAATACACTAGAGGAATTAAGAGTAGAAAAGCAGAACAGGAAACAACACTCCAGAATCCAAAAATGAGAAAGGACAGAGCAGGCTCGGGGCAGTGTGCTGGATCTAAATGAGACACCCAGAGAACCAAAGTGTGTGTATGAGTGTGTTGCACTGAAATTATCTGGACATGAAACAATTACTCATTTGAGCTCTCAAATCAATGAAGCCTCTGGCTGGAAACAGAAAAAAAAAATCTGTTTGAACAAAGCATTTGAAAATAAGGTGCTCTCAGAGTTATTACAATTTCCAAACACTTATGGAACCCAGTCAGTCTCAAAGCTTTTTTAAATGGTGTTTTTACAGAGACAGGATGAATAAACTTTCCTTCAATACTAGACAAAACCAAACATCTGGTGCAACTACAGGGAAAATCACGTTTCAAAAGTCTGCAAATCTCAAATGTAGGCGTTTATTTTAGCATGCTACATATTTCCTATGTTTGAAGTACTAGATGCATGCTTAAAATTGTCCAAAGATTAAAATGTACATATATTTGCATGCTGAATCACTGGTGAGTGTTAGCAGGCTCAAATCCAAGACTAGGCCCAATCTGTGCCCAGGAAACCAATAACCCAGAGGGACCTCCATCCCAACCTCTACAAAGGGACTTGAGCACTCTCTCGCAGTTAAAAGCTTCTCAACATTCATATGACTAACAGAGCTGGAAAATCAATCTGAGCCAATGCACGCCTGCCAGCAAAAAAAGAAAAACTCCTCCTGCATGTCAAAGTAGATTACTGAACGAGAGCACACAATAGCCTGAGAGGTGTCAATGCCACACTTGAGAGGACACTCGCATGTGTGCAAGCAAACAAAAGGTAAGCACTATGAATCACAAGAATCCAATGTCTTATTCACAGCTAAATAAATGGAACAAACAGACAGATATAATTCTAAAAAGTGCAATCAGTGGGTTACATCAGAGACCGTTTGAATGCTCCACAATTGCACAAAAGGCAGAAAAGACTATGTAAAGGAATGGAAGAAAACAGACTGGCGAGCAGCGACAAGGCAAAAAAAAACAAACAAACAAACAAAAAATACATACATTTCATACATAGCATAGACAAATGTTACAAATGCACACCTATTCACATATTTAAAAATGTGAAAGGAATAAAATAATTAATAAAAGGTAACGTGAATCATTTCTGAAAGGCAAAAATGCAGATTTTATTTCCATCTGCCATTGGTCAGCCAAACAAATTGCCTCAAATTCATACAATTTGTTGAGCCAATTTTATTCTTTTAAGCTGCTTAAACAAGCAAGGACAGGAGAAATTATTCTAACATTGAAAAAAGAAAAAACCACCAACAACAACAACACTTCAACGTTAACAGATGCCAACATATTTGCCCAAGTGTGCAATAGCATCAGAGGAACAAAGTAGCATCAAGCTAAATAAATTGTCATGCCATTTCAGAATATGCTGTGTTTTACGAACTCTGTGAATGAAAATGAGCTAATGACACAGGCTCGGATGGCTGAGCCATTATATGTAAATGCTTTAGAAAACTATACCAATACAATTCAGAAAGGCCATTAGCAAACAGCAATGACCCGTTTGCTAATTAAATCTACTCATGCAAATGGTGCTCATATAGTCACTTACTCCATATAGTCAATGCAACCCTGAGCCAATGAAAGCGTGCGCTTTAAGGGGTGTTCACACATAGAGTTCACATTAAATCGCTGTAGATCGCCAAATAGCTGTGCTATTGTTTGCTAGTAGGCATTCCTACTGCACTGCAGTACTCAACTGAATCAGAAGGACGGCAAAATCTATTCCTACACAAAAATGCTGTTTGGCGAACATATAAACCAACCAACCACAGTTTGTTTTGGGTTTACGTGCAGTTTAGGGGACTCAATAATAGACCACAAAGAGGAAATTGAGTTCTGCTCATGGATGTCCGGTTAACATGCTACTATAGTTTTTAATCAACTGCTAAAATACTAAAAACCCATTCTTTGAAGCAAATTCTCAGTGGCCTAAACGTGTCAAATAAAATAAAGCACTCTTTTAGCAAAACCTTAAACAAGTTCACATAGTTAGACACCATTTGCAACTGCAACTGAATGTTGATACGAACAATAGATGGAAACTATCGGAGAAGAGGAAGTGTATGTGTAAGAGGTGGTGGATGAGGACGAAAAAGAGCAAAGTGTGGAGAGTGTTGACAAGGCTGGATCCAGCACAGCAGAGGGGTTTTCCCTTTGCCTGGCAAGGGACATCATCGGCAGTGATGCAGACAAAGTCCTCAGACCAGACCTGGCACGAAGACCAAATGCTGAGGTAGAACAAATCTTTCATTGACCTTGATTTTGCAGGCAAAAAAAAGTTGCCTCTTTTAACAGTAGGACTACTGCATATCTGAATATACAGAAATTCAACTATACAAATACTCAATACAATACTTGCAGTACATACTGTATACAATATATAGTCACCTTACCAAGTAGCGATTAGAATACTTTTTACATAACTGCAAAATTTGTTTACTGTACACAATATTCATTTTTTCTGTAAATACATGCTCTGGATGCCATGTTCTCTGTTTTTTGATGAGGCATCTAATGAATGCTCTAGTTTATATATTGACTGATGTGTGTATGATCTGAAAGCTTTGTTTGATTTTGAGAAGATTTTATTTTGCCAGGAGAGTTGGTCGTTTTGTGAATTTAGTCTGAAAATTTGGTTGTGTTAAGAAATGTCTTAGCAAGTGTGAAAAACACTGAAAATTATGTGGCCAGATTTGTATCTTAGGCTAATTTTGCTATTGTGAAATCAAGGCAACACATGTCTTATGAACTTTTTAAACTTTTGTTTTTTGTGACCTATTCTATTCACATCCTGACCAGCGATGTACTTTCTCGATCTAGCAACCTATATCTGATTGGCTAAATAGATGCAACTTCCGGGAATTTGGGAACATAGGGTTGAGGTTTTTTTGTTTTTTTTATCTGTCCGTCTTGAAAGGATGTGGTTGATGCAATAAACGCTTTCAAGCTAGACATCACTATATTGGCCAGAGTTTGCCACATTAATGTTTTCAGATGTTTGAAAGAGATTCAGAGTTTTATTTGAGACACTTTAGTTTTCTGCAAGATTACGGTCCATAAACCAAACAAATTGCAAGCAAGTTTGTGCGTTTCATCATAAATTAAATACACTATTATACATGACATTACACACTGCAAACTGTGTAACGATTAGTGATGCGCCGAAAAAAAGTTTTAGTAATTACATTTGGGTAATTGAACTTTATGAACTATTGTTCTAAACGACTGATGTTGTTTTCACAGGTAATAAATTAAACCATCAAGTCCTTCAGCAACAAGCCTTCTCTCAATTTCAGCCAAACAAATTTTACATATTTCTACTCTAGCATCATTTTTTAATCACGGTGAAATGCGTCCACACTGCTGACATGTTCACCTGCTGTAGCTAATGCACACTGGACAAAATAGACACTGACAGTCAAAACGTATCATCACAGAAGTGCTCATTAATTGTCACTGTTTTCGTCAATGATTTCAGCCTTCCAAAACCAAAAATGTATTTTTATGCTATTTTGGTCAAAATACCTTCAGTTGCTGAAATTTCGGTACATCGCTAGTAATGACCAAGCTTTACAGCATAAGAGGAAAACCATGACTGGCAACAACCAAAAAAAAACAAAACTATACTCATGATCACCTGCTTTGCATGAGGATGTTTTGTCAGTTGAATATCATTTATTTTAGCCTAGGAGGCAGGTTAGGAGTTAAATTTGTTAAGCACATAGATAACACGGTTTGATCTTCCATTCAGACTAATGAATGCAGAGCACCATGACCCTCAAGATTAGCAGTTATGACTGCAAAGCTGAAAATTGGGACCATACCGTCAAAGGATGTTCCTGCCGTTATTCTTTTAGAGAAGAAATGTAACATAACTGCTGAAATGCCTGATTAAACCATTGTGTTTAAAGAATCTGTCATGGTGAGAAGCGTGACTATAAAGTTTCAGATTATGATAAAATCAGAAGTTGACCTAAATTCATCCAGCATCATTTACCACCTTGAGACTTTATATAACAGTTTAATTAAAAAAGGGGTAAGTCTTCACTGTTCTTCAAGGACAAAAGGAAATAATTGACAGTATGTGTCTATATGTTAAAGAAAAGAAAGTAAATGCTTTTGAGTCTCAATTGGATGCAATTACAGCTCAAGGGGTTTAATTCAAACTGATGATTCATGAATGGATTAAACATTTTAGAGCTAAAAATACACCATTAGCTCTAAAGCAGAAGTTAAGAGCTTGCATTTGACAGCTCTATGGATCAAAAGAATTACACTTATCTGCAAATATGACATTGTTATGAAACAGATTTTTATGAATAAACCACATATGCACACATTAATATCAGGAGGTGGTAACACTGAACGGCAAGTCAATTTAACACTTATTTCTTAAAAACCTGAACATTTTTATTGTTACTAAAACTTATTTTAATTACCAGCAATCCATATTATATTATATAGTGACAAGTAACTATTCTGTTGTTACAGAGTAGCTTATAGTCAATACAGAACAACAATAATCAATGTTAACAAACAGTCATCCATATTAAGCAAATGTGATCCAATAGGGAGAACACAATATATTTCTCATCAGATACAACTTCTTTGTTTCTAGTCATTTTTCCAACTAACTATTACATTACTGGTTAGTGCACATTTGTGATAGGACACTACAGTCATTTGTGGTTCTCAGATATTCACTTATGATTAGTAAGAGGCAAAACTGGAATGGGTACTAGTCAGAAGGAACTTATTTGGAGTACAGAACTTATTCTTTACATTTTCCTACAACTAATTGACTAGACACTAGTTCTTGTGTGCACTCCAATTGTAATCAGGTGACTAGTAGCAAAAGAGTAGGTACTAGTATGTAATGAATATGTAATGGTGCATAATTGAATAGATAATAGAATTAATGACGTTAGTTAGCTTTTAGACACTGTTGAACTACTTTTCCTTAGTAATTAACAAAAAGCAATAGTAACAGAAACAATATTTTCTAATCATTTCCTGATCTGAATTTTTAGCACACCGTGTAATATTCATTATATCTCAACAGATAGTAATCAACAGTCGTGCTAAATTACAACAGCATGTTGCTAACGCAACCAAAGTCAATTTCGATTATTGTGAATTATAAAAAGATGGAGGGCAACTGCCATGCGGTTACGTGTCAAAATTGTCAAGCATTGACAGAGACAAAACGCTTCCTGAGACAATCACACTGAGATGAATGAAGGATCGCACAGCTCTGTGCATCACGCACGGACATTTCATTCACGGCGAGATTAACCATGCATTACATTATAAATGCGCCACAAACCCGCCCTCCTTTATACTCACCAAGGGTCAAACTCGTGAATGATGCTCTCGAAGCGAATAACTGCGAAAAGTCGAGAGCTGAACCCTGCCAACCAGGCCAGAAAGAGAATGGTGAACGACAGCAAAGACTGCCATCCCGCCGGCTGCGTCAGACCTCCGGACAGGCCTCCGCCGCTGCATCCAGCCGGGGAATTGGGCCGTCCGTTGCCCGAGACCGAACCTCCAGCGTTGGAGCTCGCTTTGTGCTTACAGTCGGAGGCGGTGTGGTGCTCCGCCATGTTCTGGAGGATTTGGTTAGGAAAGCACTTCCCACCGCCACGCACCCCTCTTTCCACCAACCCGCTCCCTCCTCGGCGCCAATATTTCTGCGCAACCAGGCCTTCGCTCCAACTGCAGGTATTTGACGTTGTGTATTAACAATTTGGATTTATTTGCAGCAGATTCCGCGTCTGAGTGGCATGCTAACCGGCTTGTACCATTCGGCACACGAGATCCACAGCTAGGAGGGGGTGAGCAGGGCGGTTCTGTTCCCTACACAGCAGGAAGAGTCTCTCAGCCTCTCATAGCGAGACAGGTAGAACAAGGCGGGTCACACGCGCGACCCTTTCAGCCAATCCGCTGCAAGCAAACCACTGCCAGAAGCCAATGAGATCACGCACAGTCTGGAACGTTGCTAATCACAAACGGAAAAGCGTTGACAGGAGCTTAGCGAATCCCGTCACTGGTTTGAATTAACGGACACTCGTTTGAGCAAATCAGCACGAGTAACCGTCGCGGCGCCGTGCCGCGATACACCAATGAAATAAATGAATTTTGCATCAAAAACTGCCTTCGTACTACGCAAACGATATTTTTATGCGGATGTCAAACGATTGATTTGATATCACGACATAAAGTTTGTGCCAGGCATTTTTTATTACGTTTTATCGCGAAAAAGGCGTATGTTTCACTCAAAAATGAACGTCTAGTCAACATTTACTCGTTTCATAGGAGCTTTTAGGGATACTGACTTCCTTAGCTTAGTCATCTGTAACTCCATTGTATGGATATATAGATGCAGTGAGTGTAATACTTTTTGTTTCACGGAAGAAATAAAGTTATATAGTTTTAGAACGACATGAGGGTGTCTGATTAATGACAATTTCATTTTTAGGTCAATTTTTCCTTCTGTGATGATCAAATGTTTGGCAAACATGCTACATTAACCGTGTATATTACATCTGCATGCATTGCATGTGTCTGTATTTGTTATGCCAGCTACTGCTGCCTGCTTTTGGACACAGTTTGAACACATATTGCACAATAATAAACTGAAAACCTGCAGCAGTAAAAGATTTAATGATGGCATCAAGAAAACCAGCTAAACAGGAACATCCTGAGCACACTGCAACAAAAAACAAAGTTCTCAATCTGTATTTATAGTTTCTCTCTAGCAAAAATGTGCATTCATCCTAAAATAACAAGATACATTGATTTGAGAAACTAAACTGCATAAGGCACGCATTTTAAGTAGCCTTCAAGCTGCTGTACTGAAACAATATCAGCCTATCTGCCATTTTTAATAGATCTGAATGACTTCACAACTGACACATGGTATCAGCTATCAGTCATTAAAAAATTATAGCTAAATAAATCAATAAAATGGTTTGAAAATGTCATTCTCAAGCAAATGCTTACCTCATGCTTTAAAGCCGAAGTGTTTGGAGATAAAAATATCCAATGAACATTCAAAATATTTTAATTTAGTATAGCATCTTACCGTTACACCACAGTAACACAGGATTGTGATCTGAAATTTACAAAGTGAATTCTTTGCCTTGATCAGGTTCTCTCATATTCTTCCGTATCCCCCCTAAAACATGATCCCAGTTTTAGGCTCAAACACTGAAGCATAATGTCAATCCAGAATATGTTGCTTAAAAACACACTTTTTCAAAATCTGCATGCAGTATAGATCATACAGCCTTTTAAAGCTTTGCACAGACCTGTATGCAGAAATTGCTTTGAGACATCACAGGCACAGTAGAAATCAGTTCCATTACATCTCATACAGTATAGCAAGACTTAAATGAGTTTTAATGGTAAAAAAAAAAAAACTTTTATTAACACAAAAATGTTTCTATATGGATTGTATATTTAACTTAACTTTGTTTTATTTCAAGGGTAATTCAGCATTAAATGGATAGTTCTGTCATTTACTCACCCTCAAGTTGTTCCAAAAGTTTCTTTCTTATCTTGAACACAAAAGAAGATATTTTGAAGAATGTTGGTAACCTGACGGTAGCCACTGACTTACATAGTAGAGAAAAATACTATGGAAGTCAGTAGATACCGTCACCTGTCTGGTTACCAACATTCTTCAAAATATCTTCTTTTTTTAATTATTCTTTCAGCAGAAGAAAGAAGTTCATGCAGGTTTGGAACATCTTGAGGGTGAGTAAATGATGACAGAATTTTCATTTTTGAGTGAACTATCCCTTTAAGCTTGAAGGTCATGTTTAAAAATAACAAGGTTTTTAAAAGCAACCTTAATCGGTCAGTGGATTGCTCAGGCTTCAATACATGTTCAAGTTATCCATTAATGTGACATTGCAGATATGGTGTTTAACAGTGACCACTAAACTAGAAGTTAAACATTTGGTTTAGTTAAACATGCCTCTATCCACAGTGCAAGGAATCAGTTTCTGCAGACAATATCCAACATCAAGTATGTGCCAGTACAAAATCAATAGATGCATTTAAGCCAATTGATTATTGTTCTGCTTAGCATCTGGAAAAATTGAAGCCTCTGTGTGGCTTCGGTTATATTGTATTGGAAAAATGGTTGTGTCCTGTATATTTGATTAAAACAGCTTTTTAAACATCCTTTTCATCAGGAACATTACCAGGGTAAATTAATTTGGAGAGATGTTTAGCATTTTAAAACAAATCACATTTGCCAAAAGTTTTTTTTTTTTTTTTTTTTTTTTTTAAGTGTCAAATATTTGTCAAGTAAGTCTTGTTCTGATCTGGAACAGCTTTAATGTACCTCTGCTGACACCCACAGTTTCCATGATGCCAGTGCACAGCAACCACCTGGATAAAAAGTTGCAATCAATGCAATTAATATTTGATTTAACCATCAGTCCTCCACAGATATATAATAATTGTTGAAAATATAGATCCATATATAATTCAAAATATAAGTGGAATCATTGGTCTTGACATTAGTTTGGATTTTTATATATTGGTTTAATTAAAATATTTTTTTTAAATTCCAGTTACTTTTTGGAAATAATGTAACTGATACTCTTTGTGAATTGTAAAGTCATTTAGATTATATTGGGTGACACTTTAGAGTCCAATTTTCACTATTAACTATGACTTTTGCCTCAATAAATACTGCTTATTAATAGTTAGTTAGGTAGTTGTTAAGTTTAGGTATTGGGTATGATTAAGAGATTTAGAATAAGGTCATGCAGAATAAGGCATTAATATGTGCTTTATAAGTACTAATAAATAGCAAATATCCTAGTAATATGCATGCTAATCAGCAACTTGTTAATAGTGAGAATTTGACCCTATACTAAAGTGTTACCAAATATTGATAATTAAAATGGTAAAGACTGATATTTTTCAATAGGGCTTAAAAGCTACCACTAAACTAAAAAAAAAAACAAAAAACAAACATTTATCTTGCTTTTAGGATGTTTATGTCTTTTTACTGGAAAGAACAGGATTAAGAGCATGATATTTTTGCGGTGTGCTCAGGGTGTTCTTGTTTAGTTGGTCTTCCTGGTGTCATTATTTAATTTTTATAGCTGTGTTCCTAGAGAATGGCACCAAGAACATTTCTGTAATCCAGAAGTTCCCTTCTTATTTAAATGCCAAAGCAATTACCCATTGCATTTTGACATTAAAGGTGCCATAGAACGTCAAAAGATGTAATAAGTTGTCCCCTGAATGTGTCTGTGAAGTTTCAGCTCAAAATACCCCACAGATTTTTTTTATTCATTTTTTTAACTGCCTATTATGGGGCATCATCAAATATGCTCCGATTCAGGCTGCGGCCCCTTTAAATTCTCGTGCTCCCTATACCCCCCGAGCTTGCGACTGCCTTAAACAGCATAAACAAAGTTCACACAGCTAATATAACCCTCTAAATGGATCTTTACAAAGTGTTTGTCATGCAACATGTCTAATCGCATAAGTATGGTATATTTATTTGGATGTTTACATTTGATTCTGAATGAGTTTGATAGTCCTCCGTGGCTAAAGCTAATATTACACACTGTTGGAGAGATTTGTAAAGAATGAAGTTGTGTTTATGCATTATACAGACTGCAAGTGTTTAAAAATGAAAATTGTCTCCATGAATACAGTAGGAAACGATGGTAACTTTAACCACATTTAACAGTACAATAGCAACATGCTAACAAAACATTTAGAAAGACAATTTACAAATATCACTAAAAATATCATGGATCATGTCAGTTATTATTGCTCCATCTACCATTTTTCACTATTGTCCTTGCTTGCTTACCTAGTCTGTTGATTCTGCTGTGCACATCCGGACATCCTGCCATTGTCTAATGCCTTAAACATGGGCTGGCATATGCAAATATTGGGGGCGTACATATTAACACTAGAACTACCAAGGCAGTCATTTTGACCGTTTTATAGATTTGCAATGTAATAACTTTGTTGAAATAAAACCCATATAACTACAGTTCCATGACTTTTCTTAAATTAATGTAAAATTTATTTTAACATTGTTATTTTATTAAAATTACAAAACACAAAAGAGTTCTGAGTATTTCTACCTTGAATGGCCATAGCGGTCAATTTGACCGCACATATTACAGGCGTTGTATCTCCTCAGCGCTTTTTCCCGCCGTTAAAGATGTGCGTAGCTGTTGCCTAGCAACCTTTCTCTGGCAGTTTTGTATGCTTTTGCTAAGCTAAAACTTAGCTTTACCGTCAAAATGGCAACAAGAAAGAAAATGACTGTCACTGAGGTTTTATCCTTGCTTGAGAACATTGATGATGCAGAGTCTGATGGAGTCTGGAGTCTCTTGGTCTCTTGACAGTTCGTCTGACACTGATTCTGAGAGTGATTCAGAGATAATTCCGGTTCGTAAAAAAAGATTTTCTAGATTTCATTAGAGGCTGCATAAAATTGTTTCCGATTCGTGTGGTCCAAACATTTCCGATAATGCTAAAGCAGCGTAAACTCCAAAAGTCAAAATGTATTGAATAAAGACAGATGTAATCATTTCCAAAATTCACAATATGTTTTTATCTAACGAAATATTCTGCTTCATTTTATATTTGTTGACATTTTGACTTTCAAAAACAACATTTTAACTGCGGTGAAAAACTTTGATCTCCAGCTTGCCGGATGCAAATTGCGGAAAGCAAATTGCGGCATGCACTTTTGTGGGAGGTCTAGTAGCTCTTACACAATAATATCACGAACATATTATATTATGTATGCTTAAATTACCCCACATTTTTCATTAAACATGACCATAGAAGCTTTGAAGTAAATATAACATGAAAAAAATGACATTCACTGCTGTCTGGTATGAACAGTCAAAATGACCGCTATTGGCAGTTCTAGTAGTTATAGAATTCCGGTAGTGCTAGTGTTAATGATCCTGACTGTTACGTAACAGTCGGTGTTATGTTGAGATTCGCCTGTTCTTCGGAGGTATTTTAAACAAATTAGATTTACATAAGAAGGAGGAAACAATGGAGTTTGAGACTCACTGTATGGCATTTCCTGAACTCTTGTTATTCAACTATGCCAAGGTAAATTCAATTTTTAATTCTAGGGCACTTTTAGCATCCAGTTTCTTTCTCTTTTATTTTCCTCTGTGGTGTCTTTGTGTCTGTAGGAGCTTGAATCCCGAAAGTTTAGGCAAAATAAAAAAAATAAAAAAACTGTGTATGAAGAGGTTAGAAGAGATCAGACGGTTTCTACATGAGGCAACTTACCTATTGGTGACTCATATCAGTGCGGGATTGAGGCAGATAATGAGGCTGAGTGTGTATCTTTTCGACAGAAGAAAAAGCAACTCTGAAAGACTGTTATTCTCGTGGGCTGTTCCATTTATTGTGAATGATACAGCTAAGATCACAGTGCTCCAGACCTTTATGTCTCTAAAGACAGCTGCAGCTATCACAGAGGAAACAACTGATGGACGCATCTTGGATTAGAGCTGACTTTGATTAATCTTTTTTTTTTTGTTGTTGTTCATTAGTTTGTTCTTAGTGGTTCATTCATATTCAAATTCAGTGCACCTTTTGTGCTACAGACATAAATGACATCTTAATTCCTGCAGGTTGTTAAAGACAGATGTTTCTAAGAGATCATACAATACAGTTGTCAATAACCCTGGTAAAACTTGCAGTGATGGAGGCACCTGAGACATTTTTAGGTTTTGTTGTGGGCTCTTTTTAAAATGCCCCTTTAATGCTTTTTCTGATATTACCTTTCATGTAGTGTGTAATATAGCTGAATGCAAACGGTCTGCAAAGTTTCAAAGATTAAAGTGCACGACAAATATAACTCCTATTGTCTCTGAATTGATTCTGAAATGCCTGAAACGAGTCGTCAGTACTTCCAGTCTTACTTCCTGCACGAACCTACTTGGGTTTGTAACAAATTTGCATAATGCCAGCCTATGGTTTTCATTGGCTGCCGGTGAACAATGTCCATTTTGACCCACGCTCAAACACTGTTGTAGCTGAGGCCTGGAAGAGTTTGGTTTGTGTTGTCGACATGACGAGAAGACGCTTTTTTCTGAGCTGCAAAAGCAAATCCACTGTACTTGCACTGCCAAAGGATGAGGGAAATCAAGAGCTGAAATTCAGATATGGTAATGGCCATTTTGTTTCTAACACGCACTGTAAGCAGTAGACCAATCACAACAGACGGGACCGTCTGACCAATCAAAGCAGAGAAGCCTTTCGGAAAGGAGGGGGTTTAGAGAAACCTTTATAAAACGGTTTCGGACATTGTGAGAAAAGAGGTGATGCTTTAATTGTATGATATAATAAATAAATAAATGAATAACACTGAGACCTGTTTTGCAGAAAAATAGGTTATACAGTTTGAAATGACATGGATTAACTATTCCTTTAAGCTAGTAAGCAACTACTAGAACACCATAGCAACACCCTGGCAACCACCCCTAAAACCTTAGCATCATGGTGTGATTTTAAATATAGTAATTTCTTTGTTTCCTTTTATGTTATCAAACTACAGTATATCAATAAAATGTATTGACGTATTTTGTTCGTTTAATTATTAGGGCTGTAACGATATGCGATATGAAACCGAAATCGCGATACGCAGGTCCACGAACCTGTATCGCGATGTGAGAAGGCAGAATCGCGACACACCCCTTCAACTCCCAGAGTTATCCTTCCTGTCCAGATCCAATGCTACCACATTTTTAAATTACTATAAGTATTAGGGGTGTAACGATTTATCGTAGATGGTGTGTCTCAATCAGCTCTCTAGTTCAGTAAGTGTTTCGGGCACACATCGAATCTTGCAAGCAGGTTTAAACGTTTCTCATGTCAGTCTCTTGCATGGTCGCGTGAGAAAAGTCGTGGCTTTCTTTCACCGCAGTGCACAGCAATAGCTGTGCTCACAGAAAAGCAAAAGACGCTTGCGATGCTTTGCTTTAAGAAGTTCTGTGGGGCCGTTCACATATTGCGTCTTTTCCGCGTGCAAGTCAGTTATTATTTTCAAATGTAGCCGCGCGGCAGGCGCGCTCATAATGGGATAAACGCGGTCGCGACGCGCATGCAATTCTCAACTTCTCAGAATGCCGCAAGCGCACCGCAGGTCGTGTGACAAGAATCAATCGATCAGCTATGGCCTTTCCGTAACAAAACATCAAAAGCTCAGCCGAACAGCTGATCATAGCTGTACATGGTGGTTTTTATATCTTATCTCCATCAATATATCTCGTAATAAAACTAATGCAAGGGCTAGAAATCATTTATCCTTTGCAGAAACGTCCTCTGATCCTCTTGGAGAGCTCAGTTCATGGTTGCATAGCAACGACCGACGCCACGGGAGCGCAAGAGCTTTGGAAAGAAGGAGAAGCGGTGCGGCCGCGCCTTCCACGCGTTTTTAGACTCGATATGTGAACGGCCCCTATTCATAATTCTAAGTTCATGTTAAATTTAACTTTTTTTTTTCAGTGACAGACAGCCCTATTCAACTGTTAATTTGAATACAGAAGGTTTTTATTAAAATTGTATATTTATTTATTTTATTGAAATGTGATCTTGTATGTACAACAAGGAAAATTATTGAAATTTGTTAATGTTTTTTTAATAAATCTTGTTTGAATTTCAGTTTCATTTTGTTCAAAATATCGTGATACGTATCGTATCGTGAACTCCGTATCGAGATACGTATCGTATCGTGACCTGAGCGTATCGTTACACCCCTATTAATTATGACTTCATTTTTTTCTTTTTATTAAAGCCAACTGTGCATTATGCAAGCATCCATTAGATGTTGAAGGCCAGACTATAGTATTGTGTCGTAATGGTCCTGAACAAAATGTCACTACATACTCCATAATCTACTCCGCCACTACTCACAGGCATTGATCTATCTCTGTATCTGCAGAGACGTCTCACAAAATAACATACTCGCAGTGTGGAGAAGGTCTGTTTGTCTTCATTAGGTGGCCTTCTGCTGTAAAACTGCTTTCCTATTTCTCATCGGCTTCTCCAGTAATACTTTAATGGACTCGGGGACGGATGTGCTGGAAAAGATGTTAGATTGATCTGTAGTGACAGCGAGGCACTCACGGCGATGACCCAGAGCTCTGCACAGACTCATAATTAGTAAATGATCACTTTGCTCTGGCTTTCTACCCAACTCGGAATAAAGAATTAATTAATAGGCTGCATGATAAAGTAAATATTTTTTAAATGTTAAAAAAGGATTTCTACTCTCAGCAAATGTATTATTTCCAAATGATTAATTTCCAGAGAAATTATCATCTTAAAGTACATATTTTAGGGCCGTAAAACCTATAAATACTGCAGCGAGTATACATTACTGCACTGTAAAAGCCGATAAGTTGCGGTAACTCAAACCTGGAGGAAACAGATTGCCTTAAACCATTTGAGTTTTAAAATCAATAAGTATGAGTACTGTAAACTCATATACATTAAGTTAAAGTCACTATATTTTAGTGTTGGTTTAGTCAATTATTAGAGTAAACTCAGCTTAAATATTTTAAGTTTATTCCACTTATTCAGTTTGTATTCAGGTAACAAAACTGGATCTAACTATAGTTACTTAAATGGTTTGAGGAAACCAATTGGCTTAAATGGTTTAAGTTCATCAAACTCAAAGTATTGAAGTTACATAAGAGTAAACAAAAACTAACATTGGCACAAAGCAAGTATGACAGAACAGGAGATTCATATATTGTTTATGTATTTGATTAGCTTTTAGTTAATTAGTTATGAAAGCTATAAAAGCATAACCTACCAAATGTAATTTCTCAGAAAACATTATTTAAATTAGAAACCATGGAATGTTCAAATTTCTTTTAAATATGTTGTGGTCAGCTATAGACGTAAACTACTAGATTTAAACTTAATTACAGTTTAAATAGCATATTATTTCTAGTAACTTATTCAGATTAAGTTCTGCTTAATGTAATTCCTTTTTTATTCATTTTTGAGTTCACATAACAAATATTTGTTAAGTTGGATTAACTTTTACATTTTTTTTTAAGTCAAATTAACTTATTTCATTTAGCAATTTTCATTGTTAGGTTTTACATTGTGCAATGGTCAGTGAGGACCTTGGCATTGTGGGAAGATCCAGTTATAGGTGCATAATTTTAACCATTTAAAGAAATAAAAATAAAATGTTTAAAATGATGTATAGTCACATAAGTCTTTAGCCACACAAACAAAAATGCTTGCATACAAACTTTTTCATATATCTCTTTTTAAAACACAGCTCTCTCTCTCTATAGTGTTAGAAGGCAGATATAACCTTTTTTTTTCCCAAATCACAGATATGACACAAAAAAGGTTGCTTAATATTAGCTTATTAAGCTTAATATTTTCATATATAATATATAATAGTTTCATGCAACATACTGTACCTCAAACAAATTCACTTATAGGCATGGCAAGTAGGAAAAAAGTATGGAATCACTCAATGTTAAGTAAAAAATTTTGGAATCATCATTTAATTTCCATTTCTAAAACAAATAGTGGGACAGGTCTAAAAATGCTAATTAGTCAGCAGTTAAAAGGGAGTGCTTACATACTTTAACAAGTTGTTGGACTTGGGTAATAGAAAGAAAACAAGGCCCAAACAAGAGAGTTGTCAGTTGAAACAATGGAAAGGATTATAAAACTCCTTCAACTAGGAATTTCAACACAGTGTGGCCAAAGAAGTTGGAAGTTCCCATTCAGCTGTGTCTAAAATTTAGTGCAAATATAAACCAAATGGAAAGGTTATAAAAGGAAAACATACAGGCAGACCAAGATAGATGTCAAAGCATCAGGATAGAAAACTCAAAACAATATGCCTTGAAAATAGAAAATGCACAACAAAACAAATGAAAAACAAATGATTGGAAACAGAAGTCAATGTTTGTGATGGAACTGTAAGAAACCAGCTGAATGAAATGGGATTTAAATATAAAAAAGCCAAATGAAAACCAGCACTAACTCCAAAACAGAAGAAAACACAGTGAGCTAAGGAGAAGCAATCCCAGAGTGTGTGTGATTGGATGAAAGTGATATTCAGTGATGATTCATTCATCTGAATTGGCCAAGGAGATAATGCTGGAACTTTTGTCTGGTGCCGTTCTAATGAAACATATAAAGATGTCTGCCAGAAGAAAACAATCAAATTTCCCAACTCATATATGATATGGGGTTGCATGTCAGGTAAAGGACCAGGGGAGATGGTAATCATTACTTCAGCAATTGAAATTTTGGAAACATTTCTCATTCCATCGATAGAAAATAGGTTTGGTGATGATGAAGTCTTTTTTTTTATTTTATTTTTTTTAGGATGATAATGCATCTTGTCACAGATCCAACAGTGTTAAACTCAATGACATGGCCAGCAAACAGTCCAGATCTCAATCCAATTGAAAATTCATGGTAGAAATAATAATAATAATAATAATAATAATAATAAAAGGTCCATGATAAGGCTCCATTCTGCAAAGCTGATCTGTCAGCTGATGGGGAATAATGTTTTTCATTGGTGAAGTCCATGCCTCAAAGAATTCAGGCTGTCATGAAAGACAGAGGAGGAGCAACAAATAACTAACTGTTTTTTTCTTTTTCATATATTTTTCCTTAGTATTGAGTGATTTCACACTGTTTTCCTCTATTTGGTCTGGAAAAAGACATGCCATTAATAATAATAATAAAAAATAAATAGTGAATTTATTTGAGGTATGTTTCATGAAGCGAATGTTAAGCTATTGAATAAAACATTTCTTTGTGTCATATATGTGATGTGTTTGTTTGCTATAAAGTAAAAAAGCTGGGTGAACATCCTCTAAGTGTGTTGATTCCATAATTTTTGCCAGGGGTTGTATATATAACCGTATTCACTTACCATGGTATTTAACAATGACCAACAGAGGGCAGTGTAGTTCATTACAGAGTCAGAAATGCTGCCATGCACAAATATTGCCCAACATCAATCACTGGAGTAAAACAAAGTCAAATCCTTAGATCTCTGACAACAAAAGGGTTTGATTTAGTGGTTTAGTCTGGGAACGGAAGAGTTTAGTAAACAAGCAATGTCTGTGGAGCAGGCCACAAATGGCAGAAATACAAAATTTGAGATTGTTACAAATGACAAGTCTAAAACATCTGTGTTGAAATGTGTTAACTATTAATTTCTTGTTTTGGTTTGGTTTTGGTAGTTTATCTCACTTATGTTTGACTCTCCTTTCAACCTGACTTAATGTATATTTATGTAAATTATGAGTTACAATTATGAGTTATCCTGTTAAGCTCATGTCAAGGTCAGATTTCATCTCCAAAAATAAAAATAAATAAATACATAAATAAATGAATTAATTAATTCTCATTTATATGTGATATTCCTTTCAAACAGGCTTATATATATATATGCAAATTTATGCAAATTATGATTTAAAATTATGACTTATCTGTTAAGCACGTCAAGGTCAGATTTTATCTCCTAAATAAATAAATAATCTCATTTGTGTTTGTTTATATATATATATATATGTATGCATATTTATGTAAATTATGAGTTATCCTGTTAGTTTTCACCTAAAAAAAAAATAAAAATTAAAAACAGCGTATCCGGAAAGTATTCACAGCACTTCACTTTTTCCACATTTTGTTATGTTACAGCCTTATTCCAAAAGGGATTAAATTCATTATTTTCCTCAAAATTCTACAAAAAATACCCCATGGTGACAATGTGAAGGAAGTTTGTTTGAAATCTTTGCAAATTTATTAAAAAATAAATAAATAAATAAAAATCTCATAAGTATTTACAGCCTTTGCCATGCCACTCAAAATTAAGCTCAAGTGCATCCTGTTTCCACTGATCATCCTTGAGATGTTTCTACTACTTGGAGTCCACCTGTGGTAAATTCAGTTGATTGGACATGATTTGGAAAGGCACACACTTATATAAGGTTCCACAGTTAACAGTGCATGTCAGAGCACAAACCAAGCCATGAAGTCCAAGGAAATGTCTGTAGACCTCTAGGACAGGATTGTATTGAGGCACAGATCTGGGGAAGAATACAGAAAAAGTTCTGCAGCATTGAAGGTCCCAGTGAGCACAGTGGTCTCCGTCATCCGTAAATGGAAGAAGTTCGGAACCACCAGGACTCTTTCTAGAGCGGATCGCCCGGCCAAACTGAGCGATCGGGGAAAAAGGGCCTTAGTCAGGGAAGGGCCTTAGTCAGGGAGGGGACTAAGAACCCGATGGTCATTCTGACAGAGCTCCAGTGTTTTTCTGTGAAGAGAGGAGAACCTTCCAGAAGAACAACCATCTCTGCAGCACTCCACCAATCAGGCCTGTATGGTAGAGTGGCCAGACGGACGCCACTCCTCAGTAAAAGGCACATGACAGCCCGCCTGGAGGACTCTCAGACCATGAGAAACAAAATCCTCTGGTCTGATGAAACAAAGATTGAACTCTTTGGCATGAATAGCAAGTGTCATGTCTGGAGGAAACCAGACACTGCTCATCACCTGGCCAATACCATCCCTACAGTGAAGCATGGTGGTGGCAGCATCATGCTGTGGGGATGTTTTTCAGAGGCAGGAACTGGGAGACTAGTCAGGATTGAGGAAAAGATGAATGCAGCAATGTATAGAAACATCCTTGATGAAAACCTGCTCCAGAGCGCTCTGGACCTCAGATTGGGGCGAAGCTTCATCTTCCAACAGGACAACGACACTAAGCACATTGCCAAGATAACAAAGGAGTGGCTACAGGACAACTCTGTGAATGTCCTTGAGTGGCCCAGCCAGAGCCCAGACTTGAACCCGATTGAACATCTCTGGAGAGATCTGAAAATGGCTGTGCACTGATGCTCCTGATGGTTCTTGAGAGGTCCTGCAAAGAAAAATGAGAGAAAATGCCCAAAAATAGGTGTGCCAAGCTGTAGCATCATGTTCAAAAACACTTGAGGCTGTAATTGGTGCCAAAGGTGCTTCAACAAAGTATTGAGCAAAGGCTGTGAATACTTATGCACATGTGATTTATTTATTTTTTCTTTTTCTCCCCCCCCTCATTTTTTATTTTTAATAAATTTGAAAAGATTTCAAACAAACTTCTTTAACGTTGTCATTATGAGGAATTGTTTGTAGAATTTTAAGAAAATAATGAATTTAATCCCTTTTGGAATAAGGCTGTAACATAACAAAATGTGGAAAAAATGAAGCAATGTGAATACTTTCCAGATGCACTGTATATATTTAAAAATGTATTGCAAAAAGAAAATGAATTCCCTTTTTTGTAACATTGCCCTTTTTGCATTGTAACATTTTCATGACAGTTTAAGCATTTCTTAATTTCAACATTTCAGATGTTTCTGGTGTTTTCTGAACATCTTTTGGTTGAAACTGATGCACCATTATTTAAATAAATATTGTGGTCTCTTTTGCAGATAAACTCACTTAAATGGCACATAAAAGGTCATTTTACATGTCATTCGGGCTTTCTGTTGAATTGACCATTTTTGGCCAAGATGCGCTGTAATGCGGACCGGACCATATGCTGTTTACTCCAGGGTTTGGTTACAATAGACTGTTAAAAAAAAATTTTTTTAAGAAAATGATAAAATCTTCATAGTCCTAAAAATAGTCCATTTGACATTCTGCTTCTTGGATTAATTTGTACTTTTATGGGCCAAAGGTAAAATATAACAGAGGTGCACTAATAGTTGGCCATCCTGTCATTATCCCAGCTCCTTCCACATGTGTTTGTTTGGAAGCAAGTATGATAGTCTGTTGTGTCTTAGGGCTGTGTGCACTGTTCCCCTTGCAGTGTCTATCTCTTATCTGTTGTTTGATCTCTGTACCCTCGGGTGGCGCCAGCGATCAAAGAGCATGATGAAACACAGCTTGATAGTGGCTCGCTACCAGACGTGCAGGGAAAAAGGTGAATGTCTTCAAACAGATACTTATCAGTCAGCCGTCACATGGCTTAAAGCCTGCCACTTCAACTTAACTGCTGAAAGAACTGGAGAGGACCCATGGAGACCTTCAAGGCATTTGGTACAACATTTAAGGTGCCAGCCTTGTTATGATGATGATGAATGTGGCACTCAGGCAAAACTTGAAGCTTTATAAGTTTATAAAACAAGCAGACAGCAGCGGGAATCACTAAGAGTGAATGAATCAAACCAGCCACGTGAATCAACTCTTCATGGAGTTTCAAAGCCTGTCAACAAAGATTGCAGAGATGAACTGTTTGCAATTTTTATTTATTTATCTATTTATTTTTGGACAGAAATTAATGCTTTTATTCAGCAAGGGTGCTCAAAAGTGACAGTAGAGAATTACATTGTTAAAAAAAAATCTCTATTTAAATAAATGTTGTTCATTTGAACTTCAGTTTTCAAAAATATTTTCAAAAATGTTTCTTGAGCACCAAATCAGCATATTAGAATGATTTCTGAAGGATAATGTAGTAATGCTGAAAATTCTGCTTTGGCATCACAGGAATAAATGACATTTTAACCCTTTGTAATACATTAAAAAAAACTGTATACAGCTTTTGCATTCCCGGGTCTGCTTAGACCCTGTGGAACGTAAGCTTGTAAAACATTCAAAACTTTTTTCAACTAAAACCATATTGTATCTGATCAGTAACTTCTCATTAAAGGGTTAGTTCACCCAAAAATGAAAATTCTGTCATTTATTACTCACCCTCATGCAGTTCTGCACCCGTAAGACCTTCGTTAATCTTCGGAACACAAATTAAGATATTTTTGTTGAAATCCAGTGGCTCAGTGAGGCCTGCATAGCCAGCAATGACATTTCCTCTCTCAAGATCCATAAAGGTACTAAAAACATATTTAAATCAGTTCATGTGAGTACAGTGGTTCAATATTAATATTATAAAGCGACGAGAATATTTTTGGTGCACCAAAAACAAAACAAAATAACGACTTATATAGTGATGGCCGATTTCAAAACACTGCTTCAGGAAGCTTCGGAGCATAATAAATCATGATTCGGATCACGTATCAAACCACCAAACTGCTGAAATCACGTGACTTGGAGGTGCTCTGAACTGCAGATTCGAAACGCTGATTCATTATGCTACGAAATTCTTTGAAATTTAAAATTTCGCAAGACCTACAGCAAAAAGCAGTGTGATGCAAGATTTTTTTATCAATATTTATGAAAAACTATGATTATATATATATATATATATATATATCATTAGGCTATATGTAATTTATAAGAACATATGAGAATTACTATGAACTCTGTTGACTTCAGTGGATTTAATTAAACTCTTTTGAACTTATAACTCATGACTGCTCAAAATTTATGAAACCTAAACATTCTTTTTCTAACAAAACAACATCAATACTACTTTGAAATGTTTTTAAACAAAAATATTCATTTTGCTTGCATAAACTGTTATCTATTTACCCTCCTTTTTGAACCCTCTTTCCTTTTACAAATTTATACTATTTGGTCTATGAACTTTTGATCTTCAAACAGACATTAATTTTATTTGTCAGTTATTTTAATTTCAGAATTATCGTGCCAGCATGTTTATAAACAAAATGCAGTCCAAATGTGAAAGAAAAAAATGTGTGTGAGCATTTTTTTTTTTTTTTTTTTTTTAATTAATTTGAGTCAAATCTAACTAGCCTACTAAATGAAAAAAAAATAAAAAATAAACATCAAACAAAAAAACAACTGCATAATTTCATGTGTAAAGCCACAGTTCCGGTTCAAATAATAATAATAATAAGGGATTAAAATGTATTAAAATAGAAACAATTGTTTTAAAATGAAATTGAATTTTTGATCAAATAAATGCAGCCTTGGTGAACACTGAGACATTAAAAACATTAAAACCGACCTCACATTTTTAAACAGGGTATACCAAGACTACTTTACATATAAAGCTTTTTTTTTTTTTTTTTTTTTTTTTAATTTACAATAATGTCTTATTTTATATTTTAATTTAAATATGGCACACCACTATTTTAATGCATTTAGAGCCTGCATGCTAAGATGGATCGCGTCTGGTTTTTGAATAAAGTGCCACTTAAATAAACTTTTTGTTTTGGGTTATTTAGGATTAACTAAACAATTAAAGATAATCAATGTATTATGTATGATGTATTATGTACAATGTATGATGAATTTAACTGTGCCCAACATGAAAACTTACGGTACGCACTTGTTATGAATTCCTCACTTCACAAGAAGTCTCTTTCACAGGCACATATTTGAGGTCTCGTAAATCTTTTCTTTTAGCATATATTTATACATTTTAGTACTCCAGCTATTTACAGACATCTCTGAAAAGGGAGACTAGAGACTAAACTGTTTACTCCATCTCTCCACGACAGAACAAATGTGGATGCTCTACGGTTCCTTCTGGTCAGCTCTGCTCTCTCTAGAACACCACAACAACAACAAATGCCAAGACTCAGAACGGGCCCATAAATCCTATTTTGAGATTGCCACAGAGAGATATTTATAGGCCTTCAGCCCCACAGATACTGGTTTATTCCCCTGTCTGCTTCTTCCCCCCAGACGTTCCAGCGGTTTAGGGGCTAAAATAGTAAAGAAACAATAGACACTATAGGGAAAAGAGGGATGGTGAAAGGAACAGGGGCGTGTACGACTGCCGGGGATAAAAATGACCCGTCTGAGGAACTCTGCAGTTTTCGTTTTCTCTGTCATTATGGTCGCGGCAGTTCCCAGTCATGAATTTCAAAACTCTCACTCCCAAACAAAGCCCAGATAAACCGCTATACTGACTCCAGCGTGAGAGCTCAATTCAATCAGCCTCACGCCACAAAAGAGAGTCAAAGAGGAAGATCATTTCACTCAATTAGACAGCCGTCTGCCCCAGCTCACGCTTAGAAACAACTGAACATGCGCAGTGCAAGACTCATGATAAATACCTATGATAAATATACCCATGGACTGAAATCACGTGATTTTGGCGCTCCGAACTGCGGATTTGACTGCTACGTCCGAAAACCTAAGTAGCTGTCTTGCTGCCTCGCTATCTCATAAGAGAATGACTTGTACGGCAGCGTTTGTGCATGAAGGTACCTCACGAAATTGACTTCGGACAGACTACTGAAGCAGTGTAACAGTTTAATGATCTACAGCAATATAGCGTGAGCTTTGGTGAGAACTAAACAAATATTTAATTATTACAGTAGTAATTTCTTGATAGAAATGATATCAAAATTGAAATATGTTGATCAAAATCGTACATTTATACAAAGCAGCAAACGCAACCTTCGGACGCCATCTTTATTTTTCTAGCTCAACTGTCACAGAATGGAAAGCACAGGATTGTGGGATATCAAAGGCAGCTAAGGTAGGGGAGGAAGGTATCTCATGAGAGAGGAAGTGAAGCTAACATTGGATTCGGACGTGCCTTGATGCCTTCTTACCTTGAAATGTGTCCTCGGAAGGCAGCATTTTTCAGTTTTCGGACGCAGCCACTGATTCCTAACGCTAACGCTCTGATGCTTCCTGAAGCAGTGTTTTGAAATCGGCCATCACTATATAAGTCGTTATTTATTTTATTTTTATTTTTTATTTGGCGCACCAAAAATATTCTCGTCGCTTTATAATATTAATATTGAACCACTGTACTCACATGAACTGATGTTATGTTTTTAGTACATTAATGGATCTTGAGAGAAATGTCATTGCTCCCTATGCAGGCCTCACTGAGCCATTGGATTTAATCAAAAGTAACTCAATTTGCGTTCTGAAGATGGACTGACGAGAAATAATCTGTTAAAAGTTAATAATAATTGATGTTAAAGGTAGGGGAGGCAATTTTGGAGAGGCTAGCAATAGCAAACTAGCTTTGAAAGCATGAGATCCCACCCTCTCTTCAGAATGCTCTCTAAAGCCACACCTCCTCCAAAACACATGAATGCACCAAGCGGAAAACTTCTGGTCAAAGCCACTGAAAGGCAAGCCTGCAACAGATATTGTATATTAAAGGGAGATGAGAGGGTCTATATCTCTTACCATTTGAGAAAGCGTAAAGGCTAACTAAATCACGTGCGGCACCTTTCAGCCTATCGTGTAATGGCAATGACATCAGTCGCAACATTCCCTAGTCTGCCTTCTCTTAAAAAATACATTTTTATCAAGCTAAAATCTACATGTAGTTCCCAACGAAAGTATTGTTTAGTGTAAAACACGCTGAAGATTAGCGAGCAGGCTGTTGATTAATTAAATGATTAGCTATTTCCCCACAAAAGCTGTTTAATCAGCATAGTGAAGCCTCTCATCCATTGACATCTATTCAAAAAACAGCCTCTGTTCTCCTTTCCTGTGTACCGCCGGAGGTTGAGTGTTAGCATTAGCTGTTACGCTTTTTTGGCTAAAGGTTGCAAGCTTGCCTTCCTGTGGCTTTGCCTGCAACCTTTAAGGCCAGAACACACCAAGCCGACGCCAACGAACTAGAGGCGACGAAAGCAGACTGTGGGGTTGGCTCACGTCGGCAGCGTCTGTGTCCAAATTTGCCCTGACACACCAAACCAACGCTAAACAGCCGACGGCCAAGTAGCATGTCCGTTTTGTGCCTGCGCAAGATGAAATGCCTTTCCGTACCAGCAGGTGGCAGTATCTGAACAGCCA
This sequence comes from Chanodichthys erythropterus, assembly GCF_024489055.1. Taxonomy (NCBI): domain Eukaryota; kingdom Metazoa; phylum Chordata; class Actinopteri; order Cypriniformes; family Xenocyprididae; genus Chanodichthys; species Chanodichthys erythropterus. The sequence goes on along the minus strand of NC_090222.1, from coordinate 21,165,103 downwards.
ATCAGAATGATCAGATGAGGACCAACTTCAGCTGACGGTGCAGAACACACTGAGAAAACTTAGTCGGCCGACAAAGAAAAACTGCCCGACGGCCGACCGTCTGCTTGGTGTGTTCCTGCCTTTAGCCAAAAAAGCGTAACTATTTTGTCTGAATAAATAAAAAATTCAACACTAAGTCAATCATTTTAAATGCTACAAGTGGCAGCAACATTATTATGTACAATGTGATAAAAATTTACATTTAAAAATTACAATTACATTTACAGTGTTTACAGTGTTTTTTAAAGACTGACTTTTGTTAGATAATTGCCAAGATACTAATTCAATAAAAAAAAAATGAGGTAAATTAGAAATGCGTAAATATCCAGTATCAAGCAAAATATTAAATAAAAAGCAGTACTTAAATTTAAACGAAAAGGAAATGTTTCATTGTTAACTAACTGAAATAAAATAAGTACACTAAAGATGAAATTTAATAAAGCTAAATTTAATAAAGCTAAAAAAAAACAAAATGACTAAAACTTAAACTAAAAAAACTACAGAACTAATTCAAAATATTAATAAATACTATAATATTATATAAATAATATTGAAATAACAATGCTTAAAATCCCCTACAGCAACAACAGCGGGTTTGGGATTTTCTTTTGAAAATGACAAAAATCCAGTTTTACACTGTTACCCACTGGCTTCTGTGGTAAAAGATACTTTCTCACAACAACTTCTTGATTTAGAAACAGCGAAAGGTGTTCTTGTAGTAGAAACCCTGAGGCCTATGTGCTGAAATGCAGGTGTCAGTTCTCCGAGGCATATTTGACAACCGATTTTCATTAAAGAGGTTCGTTTCCCACAACACTGAACTAGTTGGCGTGCGTGACAACTGGTTAATGGAATGTTTGTTAAGACTAACTGAAAACATTGTTGCAACCCGCAGCGGTATTGCAGTTAATAATGGCTGTCAATCATCATTAATATGAAAGGAACTGTCACACATTTCCCAAAACTCATAATTCAAAGAATACTACACAATGAACAAAATAAAAAAGGTGACCCATTTTTAGTGTCAATACTGTACATAAATGTATTTTAATCAAAGATTTACAATATATTACATAAAAAGTAGTAAAAGAGAGGCACAATTCAATACCCAGAATATGTGAACATATGAGGCATTTTGCGATTTAAAAATACTATTCGATTAACACATTTTTTGGTATGTGTAGGGCTGGGCGATATGGCCAAAAAATCATATCTCTGTATTTTTGACAGATTGGCACATGGCAGCGCTTGTTCACTGAAGTCTGGTAAGTCTATCTCTCCTATCACTCCTGACAGTAAAATGCATGATCTTCTAAGAATATACCTGTGAAATGTAAGCGATGCACTGAGGAAAACACCACATATTGATATAAACAGTATTGCCTCATCCTATTTAGTTTATAAAAATATATTGGTATACCGTACAAATGCGATATACTGCCCAGCCCTAGGTATGTATAGCATATTCTTCCCTTTTTTGGCTCTCTCAATAGTGTGGGTTGATTTTTATGTCGAAAACAGTATTTACAACATACTTTTTCTTTGGCTAGCAAGAACAATACACTTCTCTGTAAAAGCAACACCAAACATACAAACACACACGCTAGTATTCTTACACACTCGTGCACACAAACACACAAACCTCTCACCAAACACATTCTTTCATAAATCCAGAAAATCCTGAACTGATCTGTAGAAAGTCTTACAATCTCCTATGAATCTTTAGTGTCGAGGCAAAACATTTTCCTGATTACATTTGGCTCTTGGTCAGCTGTCAGAGGAGAAAACCCAGCGTCTGTCCAGCTCCTCTTGCGCAGTAGCCTGACCTTCCTCAGTGTGAGCTATGCATAATCTGATAAAGTGCATGAAATCTTTGGTTATGAAACAAAGCTTAATGAAAAGGCCATATTCTTCCACTCCATCTCAATGGAAGGATCCAAACATTCAGTTTTTGCAGAGAGAGGGTGACCTTCCTCTCTCTCGCTCTCATTTGTCATCGCTCACGCTCACAGAGCATTCTTCTGGAATCTTCTCCTCGGAGCTGCTGCAGGTGGACAACTTGTCTAGGTCGTCGTCCATGTCGTTGAAGCGCTCGGCCACACACTGCGCCGTGAGCCGGGCCTCGGGATCGTGGTCCCAGCACTCGTTGATGGTGGCACAGACTGTAGCCACACCCTGGAGACAAAACAAAGTGTTTGAGCGTGTATTTGCCTACAATACAGTGTTTTGTTTTGCTCATAGTTTTTGTCTTTTGATGAAAATGCCCTTTAACTACAGCTACAGTAGTTGAGCTAATCGACATCTTTGGGTTCAACACTAACTAGAACTAAACTCTACATCCCTGGTGTTTTTTCCTCTTTAAATCTCCATTTTAGTCAGTCAGTATACACTACCGTTCAAAGGTTTGGGGTTGGTTTGACAGTCAAACTAATAAAAAATTTAAACAAGCACAAGCACTAAATTGTTTTCTTAAAGGCCATTCACACAAAACACGTGAGACGCAGGCCAGTGAAGTGAAAAAACGAAGCGCCGTCAAGAGCATGTCAAACCAACAGGTGGCGATATAACCCTAACCGTAAAGCCATGTTGGCCAATCAGAAGACTGAAAAAAAAAAAAAAGGTTATTACCAGTGCTGATTCCAACGTCACAAGCCAAAATCTGCAACCGGATTTTCTGAAAACCCTGGCAGTTTTCAAAAACATTCAGTTTCAGCGACCGTTACTGCGTTTGTGTGTGGACAAATGGCCAAACCGCATAGAAAAAGCTGCGGTTTTGAAAAATACCCGTGTTTGTGTGGACAGGACCTTATTTTAACTTGAGCACCACATTTTTAGAACTCGACGTCATGAGATGCTGCAAAAGACGTGACGCAAGCGTGGTCAAACACGTCCATCTAGCACATTTACATTGAAAAACAAAGTGGAATGGAAAAAACATGTTCTTTGTGAATTACTCTTTACTCAGTATCTCGTTTTCAAGCAAAAATATCTAAACATCCTTAAAAGAGAAAAATAACATTTTATGTTAAAATGTATGTATACTACAGTTCAGAAAACATTTTTTTTTTTAACGAATTTTTAAAAAAAAAATCTTATACTCAAGGCTGCATTAATTTGAACAAAAATACAGTAAAAATAGTAACATTATGAAATATTACAATTTGAAATAATTTTTTTCCACTTTAATACATTTTAAAATATGATTTATTTCTGTGATGGCAAAGCTGAATTTTCAGCATCATTACTCCAGACTTCACATGGTCCTTCAAAAATCATTCTAATATGCTGATTTGGTGCTCATTAACATTTCTTCAAAATCTGAACTCTTTGATTCACATGATTTATTTAAAACAGACATGTTCTGTAACATTGTCTTTACTGTCACTTTTGATCAATTAAATGCATCCTTGATGGATAAAAGTGTTAATTTCTGTTTTTTTTTTAATCTTTCTTACTCCAAACTCCAACGGTGGTGTATTAAAGCAATAAGCTCTGCTCCGTGTCGTGCCTAACAACGCCCCTTAGCTCTTATAAATTCACTGTAAACCACGGTGTCACAGGACTTATTGCTTTTATAAAACGATTACCACACAATACAAATATTAAAGCCAAAAAATATGTATCAATGCAACTTTCAAAAATCATTAAAAGCCTTCCTTCTGCTGGAAGGAAAGTGAACGGCAAAATAAGCTACATTATTACACCATTAGATGGTGTCTTTATAAGAGAGTCACTCACTCGCAAAGACTTTTATGATGAAACACAGAAGAAGATGCAAATGCTTTGACTAGCACTGTCAGTGTCAGCAGTGCATGAGAAATCCCATGTTAAAAGGAAAAGATCGCAGCGGACATTCAAACGGATCTTTTATGAACATAAGACTGACCTGAAGGAAAATGCTAAATTTGCATGCAGGTAATAAACTCGGTCACTCGATATCTCTCTCACAATACTCTTCTACATAATGCAGTAAGCTTTAATGAACAAAATCAATAGAGAACAGACATATGTTTACGTTGCTAAGAGACAGAAGCAGCAACAAACACATTCCAGTGGCGCAGCGATACTTATGTAATTCGGTCAGCTGTATGTTTTTGGGAATTTTGCAACAGCTTCGAATGTGGCTCAACCAATCAGAATCAAGGGCTGGAACTATCCGTTTTATAATATATAATTAAAGCTATTTTTCCACAGGAGAGCTGTTCGCTTTCCAAAAGTTCTCAATAACAGTTGACAAAATTCTTATCTCTCATGTTCTGAGATCAAAATACAACCCTATGCTCTTTTACCTGGTGTTTCATCCAGCTGTTGGGGATCTCTGGCCTGCCCCGGTCTCGTAGCACGTTGTCTTTCATGCTCTCCACACAGGGGTGCTCTCGGACTTTAGAGCCGAATGGAGGTTCGTAGTCCTTAACCTCTGTGAAGACAGACACAAAACAATCAGATTATTAGACATATGATCTATCTGCTTATGAAAACTTGAAGAATCGATCTTTTAGAGCATTTCAGAAGAAGCTGGAAACTCCTAAAGCTGGAAGCAAGCCCTGACGGAGAGGGGAAAGCATGTTTCATAAGTTTCAGAATTCTATCCAGTCCTGAAAAACCTAAAGTGTAAATGCAGCAACTGGAGAAAAATGAAACAAAATCAGTTGCTCCATCAGAATGCCAACAATTTACAATGCTGAGTTTGTGGATCATTTGTTTTGTTCATGAAAACAAATTGGTGAAATACGAGGCTAATCACTGGACTGTGCCAGCGAGCTCCAAAAACAGATTTTCCAGCTGCAGAGGCCCAATCATATATCTGTCTTCAACCTCCATAGCCAAGTACTCGACCAGAGCCAGCTATAGATAACACGCACAAACACGGGGGGCTAAACAGGAAAAAAATCTGAAAGAAATACCAAAACCTCCCATAAAACAGCAGTTATTGTCCTCTTCTTGGCCAATATAAAACCCATTACAGCAAATGATGGTTGATGAGTACGTTTACTTTGGAGCGGCTTGCTCATGATTGGAGAGCGTGTTTTGTGGTTCTTGCCCTGCACTCTGGGCCCACAGGAAGGGGCTAGGCCAGCATACAGCCCAGGACAGGAAGTAGAGGACTGTGATTGGGACCCTGCGGAGAAGCTGACTCCACAAGCGAACGCATCCTGTTTTTGACAAGTGGACTTCCCCTGTTTCAGCTCTTAAACAAAATACTCCCGCCCCTGCGGTGCTATTTCTGCTGTCCTCTGTGCCCTGTTTGTGGCTCTGACCCCAAAATGGGAATTTAGCATGCATGCAGTCTGCAGATGAGGACAAACAGCTGCCTGTCTGCAACATTAAGGTCACCTAGTATCTTTCTTTTTTGGTCTCCATCTCTTTTTCTATACGTTTTGCTTTGCTTAAGAGGCCAGGCTCCACAAATGCACTCGCTATGTGAGGAATGCCGTGGTTTTTGGGAACAGATGTCCTGCCGGCTGAGGCCTCCCACCCTGGGCCCAGCTAGCGCTATCCAGGGAAACGCTTTTTTACTACAGTTTCCCCTTTAGATTAACTGTCTGCTACCTCCACAGACCTGCCTATCTGAGTCTCTGTCTGGGAAAGAGTGCAAGAAGAAGAAAAAGAAAAACAGTTTAAGGGTGTTTCTTCATTCTTGAGCACTTTTAGGTCCCAGAGGCTGAATTTTATTAAAATTAAAAACAGCTTTTTTTCTTTTTCTTATACAGTAAGGCCACACAGTAAAACTTTCTTGGAAAATTTTCATCATGCCTTCATCATTCACTTTTGTTACGTTTTCTTGTCCCAGACATAGGCTTTGAAACGTAAAAAAAAAGAAAAAAGAAAAAAGAAAAAAAAAAAGTTTAAAACTAAAAGTGATGTAAACAAACTATTTTAATATTTACTATTTGAAAAGTATTTATATAATGAATAAAATAATGAATTAAAAAAATATATAAATATATATTTTGTATACTTATTTCTATTAAAAAAAACTGTCCAACAGTTTTTTTATTACATTATTTCAACCACTCTGAACAATTTTGCCCCAATAATTTTCAAATCAAAATTTTCAAAATAAAAAATCAAAAGTTAGTGTGCTAGGTCACTAAGAAAACAACAGTATCGTTGAAGAGTAGCTTGTGATGTTAAAAAAGGTAAATTACGCAAAAAAATTTAAATATTATTTGATTGCATTTAGGATAAATAAAATGCTAATTGTTAAATTGTGCAAGATTTTATAAACTGACAGTTTAGAAAAAAATAAAAAGAGATACTATTTTCATTAAATAAAACATCCATAAATCACAGTGAGTGAGACAGTCAATCAGGGCAAACGGGAGGTAAGATTCCTGCTTAAACACTTTGACCTATTTTAAAGTTGCCTAGAGAGCAATGCAGCAGCAATGTTGCCGGAGGATTTTTTCAGGCTTCAGTCAGTGTCTTTTGGGGTGGATCATGAGAACACAACTCCCTTGACTCTTCTGCACGTCTGTGAAGAGCTTGAGTCAGTCAGAGGCGTGGCGGCAGCGAATCTGAGACCTGTACTGATTGATGGCCACCCTGCATGGGGTTCTGCCACCTGCTAGCCAGCTGCTGTCCTCCATTTACTTGTTTTCCTCTCTTTCTCTGATGAAGGGAGGGAGTTCTCCTTGACTGGCAGTGTCTCAAGTTTGTTCTACTACTCTAGACCAGGCAGGCCGCACCCCGTGCTAATTCAGGACTTACTAGCATACACACTGAGCCGCAGCAGCAGAACAACGCAGCCACAGCTTTCCATTTCACCATCACCCACACATTGACTTTCTGCAGCCGCTGTCTGTCCCGAAAACTTCCTTTACCCCTTTTTGCAGGAGATCCCAGGTTTTTAACATTGCATTTAATGGAAGGTGGTAAAAAAAGAAAGGAGCAAGGGCTTGAAGAGACAGACCCTGGGATGTCTGTCTCTACCCCCCTCAACACAGGCTGGAATGAGACAGTCTGTCTGGCTGAAAACACCTCCAGCTCTTCAGATAAGCTCCAAGCAGCATGACAGGAGGCCTCCTGCAACCCCTGTCAACCACAGAGGGCATGCCAAGGCATGTGGGTAACACAACTCTACAGGCACAGGGACAGGGAGAGAAACAATATACACTTGCAAATACACTCATACATGCACACTGTCACTCATATTCCCAGAGCGGATTTAAAGGGATTCATGAGCTTGCGATTAGATTTTGATTCAATATCTATTCATTTGGAGGTACATGGATATAGTACATGTTAATTTTTCTTCATCCTTTTTAAATGCAAAAGGATTTTTAGCACTTAGGCAAAAAAATGCCAGATACTTAAATTTACTTCAGTGGACTGTAATTTCACATGGCAGCTACTGAAAAATTTTCAATGCAGGAAAAACCCTGATCACAACAACAAAAATCCCTCTCTCTTCCTCAATTTCCACATGCATTTATGTTTATATTCACACCATAACTAATTCCAATTTTTGCTGTTGTATTTCATAAATATGAGAGCATAAATAGTCAGTGAGTGACAGCTATATATTGTCGTTTACGCCTATATCTTGGTGTGCCAAGAATCTTCCCACCTGACCAAAAAAGGGAAAGTTCTTAGGAAGCACTTGACATTTCACACATTCCTTACATTCCCCAAATAGAGTGAGTACACCGTACCATCTCTGCTCGTTAAAGAACGACTCCTTCAATAACAGGAAGCTGCAAATCGGTCAAAACACAGTGTGGGCCGCAGTGGGCTTTCCATGCAGTGTACTGAAACAATAGCCCAATGATGGAAGAAAAAAACAAACCAAAATGCCACTGACAGAATCAGACAAAGAAGCAAGCCTATTTTCATCCCTGTTCTCCTTGAGGGACAATTACAGGCAGAATAGAAATAGAATAGCATTGTCTCAAGTTTACTAACCATATTGATTTGGGAAATGCCAAAATAACAGTAATGTTTCCAAGTGAGATCTTTATGATGGTTGTACTCACCACCGATGGCATTACACCTGGACGTGATCTCCCACAGTACCAGGGCCATGGAGTAGACATCGGTTTGCTTGAATGACTCGATGTTCTCAAGGTTGATCCTCGATTCCAGCACTTCTGGAGCCATGTACCTGGCTGTACCCACCTGAGAATCAGATAAATAAATAATAAATAAATAATTTGTCTATCAATCAATGTCATGACAACACAGCACTTTTAATAATAATAATAATAATAATAATAATAATAATAATAATATATTTTGTAAATATTTGTTATATATATATATAAATAATTTATTTATTTGTTATATATATATAATTAGTATAATTATTAGAAAATATTGTTAATAATAAAAATAATAATAATACATTTATTTTACTATTATGTCATGACGACACAATCACATTATTATAAATAATTAGTTATATTAATAATATATTAGTAATATATTTTTATATATTTGTTTTATATATAATAATTTAACATTATTGATTATTATTAATTAGAAAATATTATTATTATTATTAATACATGTATTTTTACTATTATGTCATGACAACACAACTTATTATTATTATTATTATTATTATTATAATTAGTTATATTCCAAAATAACCATAATATATATTTTATATATTTGTTTATTTATTTATATATTAATAATAATTATTTATAATTTCAAAATATTACAAATACATTTATTGAACTATTATGTCATGACAACACATTATTATTATCATAAATAAGTAGTTTTAATAATAATAATAATAATAATAATAGTATTTTATTATACAAATGTAAAAATAAAAGTATTATTTTAAAAAATATATTATTATTATCATTAACATTGATCTAAATGACAAGTTTACTCACTCCTTCCATATGGATTCAGATTATAAATTCATCTAATCGTTCATTGATTTCAGAAAACTGTTTTGAGGGTACCAAGCTTCTTTTGCACCTTTTTTAAAAAGAATTTCTTATCTTTAAAACATGCACAACTCACTTCATTACTAAACTTCACTTTAAGAGTACAAAAGGTCACACCGATGAACCAACAAAACTAAAACGTGATAAATTAAACAACCTCAGCACTGAAATCTAAACTCCCTTTGAAAGTGTTTAGGGTCACTGCCTGGGACCAGCAGAAGGATGACAAACATCAAAGCACTCTGGGTATGGAGAGACGACGCTCAGAGTCAGGCGATTGTTAGCTAGTTCATTACTGATTCACTCAGCGCCTTTTGTCTTTTCATTTTTAGCCTGTGAATCATAAATTTGAGCAGACAGTTTGTACAAAGGGCACACATACATACATACACATCTGCACATGGTGAGATGCCTGAGGGGACTTTCCCTGCAAGTTATGACAACGGCCCTGCCGCTGTAAATCTGCACAAATTTACGTATACGTCAGCGCTTTACCTGGTACTTACAAAGCTATAAAAGCATGTGAATCTAAGTAGTCTGATGCACTGGGGCTGATAAAATGTACGTTAAGCTGCTTCAGGTGACAAACTTTGTTATTGAAATTAAAGAGGTACAATTTAAGCAAAAAAATATGAAAATGAGGAAAAATTGCTTCATAAACATTTTTTATGAAGGAATTACAATCCCATAAAACAATGGATCTGACGTAAATAAATAAAAAACAATAGTATAATATAAAACCATTGATTTATAGTCATTTGTTGGAAGAATAATAACTATTTAAAATTTATTGCAAAAATAAATAAGATAAAATGTAAATAAATAAGATGCCTGGCCTTATTACACGATTCACATTCACACGGGTGGACGGGATCTCTGCTGATCTATTTCATTGCTGATTTCTCTCTTTCATTTGTTCACAGATTGGTGGATCTTAAGTTGAAATTACGTTGACTTATGGCTTCAACAGTCTTCAGAGTTTATGGTAGGTCTGTCTTGAAAGATTTATATAAATCGATTGATCACTCAATAGAGAAAACAAATGACTTGAGTTTACATTAATTCTGAAGAAATTAAATATATAGGCCTACACTGTGCATGCATATATAAAATTTTGGTCACACTTTAGTTTAGTGTCCAATTCTCACTATTCACACACAATTCTCTCAACTATGACTTTTGCCTCAAATAAACTTCTAATTACTGCGTATTAATGGTTAGTAAGGTAGTTGTTAAAGGCATAGTTCACCCAAAAATGAAAATTACACCATAATTTACTCACCCTGAAGCCATCCTAGGTGTTTCTTCTTTCAGCCAAACACAAGTGTATCCACTGATGATAAAACGTACTCCACGCAGCTCCAGGGGGTTAATAAAGGCCTTCTGATGCGTTAAATGAGGATATTTGTCTTACTCAAATGCACCGATTTGCTTCAGAACGCCTTTATTAACCCCCCGGAGCCACATGGAGTACGTTTTATAATCAGTGGATGCATTTTTTTTGGGCTTCAAAATCTCATCCTCCAATCACTCCCATTATAAAGCTTAGAAGAGTCAGGATATTTTTAATATAACTCTGTGTTTGGCTGAAATAAGAAAGTCATATACACCTAGGATGTCTTGAGGGTGAGTCAATTATGGGGTAATCTTCATTTTGAGGTGAACTATCGCTTTAAGTTTATGTATTGGGTAAGATTAAGAGATGTAGAATATGGTCATGGAAAATAAGGCATTAATATCTCCTTTATAAGTACTAATTAACAGCTAATATCCAAGTAATATGCATGCTAATAAGCAGTGTTGGGGGTAACACATTACAAGTAACTTGAGTTATGCAATCTGATTACTTTTTCAAGTAACTAGTAAAGTAACACATTACGTTTTATAAAAAGTAACTAAGTAACGCAATTAGTTACTTTTTTAGGGAGTAACACAATATTGTAATGCATTACTTTTAAAAGTAACTTTCTCCAACACTGCTAATAAGCAACTAGTTCATAGTGAGAATTGGTCCCTAAACTAAAGTGTTACTAAAATCTTTTGTGGCAATAACAAAATTTAGCAGTAAACAGACAGAATGCACCATATGAAATATTGTTGCTGAATCTACCTGCCCACTGTTGGCCAAGTCATCCACTGACAGTGAGTTGTCAAGACGGAGGCCAAGCCCAAAGTCACAGAGGCAACAAGTGAGGTCATTCTTCACCAGGATGTTAGAGCTCTTCAGATCTCGGTGGACGATGGGCACTTTGGGCCTCCCGCAGGGGGTGTGGTCACTATGCAAATGAGCCACACCCCGGGCCAGCGAGCCCCCGAGCACTCTTAGATCCTCCCAGCTGATGAGGTGGCGCGTGAGGTACTCCTGCAGGTTCCCGCGTGGGTGATAGGCGGTGATCAACCAGTACTGTTTCTCCACCTTCCTCTCCTCGGCAGTCAGGAAGTGTAGAATGTTCTCGTGCTTCAGATCGATGTCCGAAAAGATGTCCTTTTCGTTCTTCCAGGATGCGTACTCTTCGTAGGGGAAGATCTTTACCGCCACTGTCTCAAACTGTTCCGAGGGGCTTTGTCTCAGTTTGGCTTTGTAAACCTCAGCGAAGCGGCCCTTGCCTACTTGAAGGTCCAGCTCAATGGGCAAAGGTTCTGTGTTGTGGTTGAGGTTGTTGGCGTGCGTGGAGCTGCTGTCCGAACGGTCGTCGTCCATCATGATGGCGCAGGCGTCACTACAGTCCAGCGGGCCTTTGGGGCCCTTGCGTTTGGATGGCTTCTTGGTCTCCCACTCATCAAGTTTGCGGCGACGGTACATGCGATACCAGTAGAAGGAGGCGATGACCAGCACAGCCAGAACCAGGAGGGGCAGCAAACTGACCAGGATCACCAACACCACCTGGTTATTCGTGGGGTCTGGACCAATAACCGGAGAGAAAGCAGATGATGTCACAACATTTACCTCTACACAGCACAAGGCAAATGTTTGTATCAAATCTAGTTATGTACATCTTATAAATCAATACAATTTAAATAGTTAACAGTTCAAAAAAGTAACAGTTCATCATGTATACAGGAATTTACGAGACCAAGAATTTTGATCATTTTACAAAAAATATTTTCTATGAATCTACATAAAAACACATGTTAGACAAACAATATTGCCCATATGTTGTCCCAATTATCCTTAAAGAGTTGCCTGAACAAAACTTTTTTCAGAGGCCAAAACTTTACCTAAACAATATAGTATTACTGGGAACATTTATAAAAATAAGTTAATAAAAATAGCATTTATTTATTTATTTAAATTAATTTAATAACATTTAATTTTATTTACAAATTAATAAAAAAATTAAAATAATAAAAAATAATTATTATCTTTATTATTTTGATCAAATTTAAAATAATATATATTTTTCATTATTATAAGACTAATTATAAGATTAATTCTATTATTACAAAATGTTCACCAAAAATTATTAAAACTAGGAGTTTATAAAAGATCTCAATGCATCATGTCGCGTTGAAAAAAAGTGATGTTATGTAGTAAGAAGTAGTGATGTTTTGTAACACCTTTGTGTCCTAAAGCAAAGTTTACTCTAAGTCACTCTGAATCGGTTCATTAACTACTTAGCAGAAATGTCCAGAATTTAGAGCCATTTCAAATACCAGCTATAACCATTTAGCTGTACCTAGTTTGACTGAACTCTTAATCATTAACTCAGTTTGTGAGCAGCTTTTCCTGCCACATCAGGAAGCATGAGTGAAGCTCACACAGTGGGAGTCTGTTCAGCGACTACATCCTTCAAGGGAAAGTTTACACTGCTACGGTGTGCGCCTGCCAACCGGAGGATTGGCTTGGAAGCCCTAGCGCTGCAGGTTCAATCCAGAGACAAAGTGAGACCTGCCAACTACGTGGGCAGAGAGTGGAGTCAGTGTTTCGTCTGTCTGCATTCTTCCATCAAACACAGAGACACGCCTTATCATTGAGACACAGACATAAAAAGAACAGAAATGGATACACGACACTGGGAGAGGGAAAACGTCAATAAATGCCAAAGCGTTTGGCAGACAGAACAGTCAGCAAACGCATACATAAAGCATAGATGTGTGGTGCAGAGGGAACACTCAACCCTTCACATACAGCAGCAGAATCCTCTTCTTCAGCCAAACAACCAATATAAACATGCATGAAATCACAGAGCCTTTTCCAGCCACATAAAACAGGATGCCAGCCACACTGCTGTGGTCCATGACATTATCAGCTAATAAGAGGTACTTTTCTGCAGGCTCTACTGTTAAACACATCACTGTACATCTGTGCCAAGGTCTTAACAAGAATCAAGTGGATTACGCTTTCCAAAGCCTCTGACTCACAAGTTAATCTATTAAAATTTAATTGCTTCTCATGTCACACCAATAGACATGTTTCTTATTAGTGCATTAACAAGCACCACTATTTCTATTACCATTGCTCATACTTACTGGAAAAGGATTAATTAAAAGGAACAATAAATAAGATTTTTGTATTAAAATCCCCCCCCCCAAAAAAAAAAAACAAACAAACAAAAAAACAAACTAGAACAGTGTTATATATTTTGTTGACTTACATTATCCTAAATGTTTCCAACAAATGTTTAAATCCGCAATTTGAACCAGTGTAACGACCCGTGTCACTGCGACGCCTGTCAGTGACGTCATATCCGCGCTACCGTCGATTTCCAGTTTTACTTCTGCAGAAACCAATGGAAACACCTTAGACGCTTTTAATATATTATGTGTTTTATTAGACAGGTGAGATTTTGGGTACCTCTATTGACAGAATATTAGTCATTCTTATATAGCTCAACACGGTTGAGCTATTGTTTGCATCTCATTTTCTTGATTTACCGCGAGTAACATGTTTGTACCATGCCTCAGAGACAACACTATTTGGTCAAGTGGCTAACATAGCATAATCAGAAAGAGCTTTAATTGAAGTAACAATAACACAGCATTTTCTCTGCCATACAATATATTCACTCCACCGGCCTTGTTCCGCTCCCACGGCTCTTGGCCCCGCCCTGCTTCATACTACAGTAACGTTAATAAAACATGATTTTTGCTTGAGACCCGTCGGATTGCTTTCCATCAGCTGTGGAGGTGAAGATGACAACTGTACGTTTCTCTGCTAGAGGTCGGTTATTCGAAACAATAACAAAGGCATAGTCTGATGACACTGTGAATGAGTATGGAATCAATCATGGAATCATTCCATGCTCATTCACAGTGTCATCAGACTATGCCTTTGTTATTGTTTCGAATAAGTGACCTCTAGCAGAGAAACGTACATACTGCGCCTATAAGGGGATCCAGAATATTGAGTTTTTAATTCAACAGTATTGGTCAATATTAGATATTAATTTGGTTATTTCTGCCTACGTTTACATCACCTTTGCCTTTCTGTAGCTTAAACATCAAAGCTTGGCACAAGCAACGGCAAAGGTCATGGGTTCGATTCCTAGGGAATGCGTGAATTGAAAAAATGCAGTGCAAGTCACTTTGGACAAAAGTTTCTGCCAAATCTATAAAATAAATGTAATTTTTTTTTTTGCCACCATCTAACGCTTACTTAAAAAAACTCTAATTTAAAACACTATTACACAAACTCAATATTAATAAACATTTTTCATATTGTAATTGCATTGCCTATATTAACTAGCATTTAAACAATTTTAGTGTTTAACGATTTTTTTCCTTAGATAAAATACAATACATTTTTTAAATAAACATTTTACTTTTTTACATTTATAGGTTAATATCTTAAGCCATTTCCTTTCTATCAAAACATGACATTTCACATATCCTTTAAGTTTACTGATTTGACAGGCCAATTCTCTCCACCCTACTGCGAACAAGCAAACAAGCTTCTGCCTGCTTTGATTTGTTTGCTGGGCACATTGTGAGCTTGCTTTACTTTTGAAAATGTCAGAATTCAAAGTGAGGATTCCCATACTGTATGTACGTGTTATTGCCTTTTGGATTTGCCCTGTCCTGATGTGGAGTACTAAGATTGATAACATGCTCTACATGAAAAAGACAGACCTGTTACTGTTTGTTTGTTATGACTACGGCTTTGTTTTATAGCATGTCTCATTCCGCAAACAAGTCTGACTTTTCTTTTTTCTCTCTCTCACTAACACCGTCTTGGTCTCTGGTTGGCTTTCTCGGTGTGACTAAGACCTTTTAACTATCTGCTCTATAACCAGAGGCCAAGATTCCTCAGCATGTGAGCGTGGGTGTGTTTGCAAGCCAGCATATATACGTGCAGGTCAGGGTTGGGTTGAAAATAAAGTCTAAACAGACAGACTGATCCTCAGTTTGCACTCTTCTTCCTTTCCTTTATGTTCTTCTTTCCATCAAAATAACCTATGATAAAAGATCAACTGAGTAGAAACATATTGTCAGGTTGGAAATATTCCAGTGAGACACAGACACATGCTGCTACTTATTTGTCCTGTCAGGCAAATGGCCTGGATTGTCATCCTGGGAAAGAATAATGAGTACTTTCCACAAGATCTGAGAAAGAATATTTTGGCATCTATCGTTTTGTGTTTTTGTGTGAAGATGACACTGATGTGTCAAAATAAGCACATTATATATATATATATTTATAAAAAAAAAAACAGTACATAGATGCATACATACATACATATGTGTATATAAGTTATTTTACCTGGAATTACATAATATGAATATAAATAATACAATAATTAATGATAATAATAATTAAATATATAATGTTTCTATGTATATGTACATGTATTTTTCATTGAGTAGTTTTTTTTATTTAATATATGGTTGCTGAGAGAAAATATCTGCAAAAACTAATAAAAAAAATGTGTCTATGGAAACAAAGTTGTCAAAAGTACGGACCGCGATACAAAACGCTTTGAGCGCTGTTGAGCAGATTCGTAAACACCTCTGATTGGCCATTGTGTTCACACACTAATCAGATATGTCTGTGATTGGCTACAATGATCAACACACGGGAGTGTTTAAATTTGAAAGAGTTTTGAAAGTGTGAGCGGGAGCATTTGAAAGCAGGCGCCTATCAGCGGACAGTTACATTCCAAAAATGTAACAGTGTTACATAATTAGTTGCAGAAATCAAAGTGCAGACAAACAGGAAATCCGAGGAAATTAAACTACAGAAATGACCTACAACAACCTAGTTGAGTGTGAATCTCGTTCAGTGTGCCACTGTGATGGTATATACACTGTTGCATTGCATGTCGTGAAAAAAAAAAAACACGAGAGGCTTCCAGGACCTCTAAATCAAGACGCCTCCAAGGTTCCATATTCACTTCATGTTCCTTCCGATTGAGCCAATCAAGTTTACAAGTCGAATAACAGAAAAACATGTGTGCAAACCACAATGAAAAGTGCAATGCTCCTGACAAGCTTTACGAGTTGCTTATTAGAAACAAATGTACACTTGCTGGAGCACTCAGGCAATAACGGCCATCATTGTGAAGAGAGTAGCAGCAAATATGTCTGCATCAATCATCAATGACATCAATCTGTCTTCATGTCTCATCATCCCATTTCAGAGCCAAATTGAACAAACTGTAGAACATGTTGTTACAAAATCACTTTCACTTTAAAAACCAAACATTTCCATGGTTCACTTTCAAAAATGTTTCTGTGGTTTGTACTTTCACTGATTGTTTTCATTCTGGAATGTCCATTTCGAGGAACAGCTTTAATATTCTGCAGGTGAATTAGATACATTTCAGCAGAAACTACATTACAACATTTAATTTTTTTCTTTTTTGGTAAACTAATGACAGTAATCCACAGTTAACCACAGTTTCTCCATTTCCCTCTTTCGCTCTATTCATTTTTCTGGAGTTTTGTCTAGAAGACATAATGATGTCTTCATGCTGACAGACTGTTTCTCATTTAAAATATTCAGCATTCATGCGGCATTCAAATTTTAAAAACACCATACTTGGTCTGAATGTGGAACTGAAATCTTGCAATACAAACCCACTGAGATATATACTTTGGATAAACCAATAAATCAGTTAATATTAATAAATTTTGATAATCCGTTCGTTTTTCCATCACAACCAATATGGAGAACATTTATACAGCCTTAGAAAGTAGATTTAGGGGGAGTTCTCTGAATAATTTCGTGATTAACCTCTATATAAACTTTTGATGGTTTCTCCGGTAACCCATCAAGAAGAATATATGCTTTTTTGGAGCATATATTATATATATATATATAAATATATAAAAAACACAGAGCTCAGCGTAAATGAGTACACCCCCTTTGAAAAGTAACACAAAAACAATTTCCAAAATGTTGACAGGACTAAGTTTAATATAACATCTGTTTAACTTATAACATGAAAGTAATGTTAATAATATAGCTACATTTTAGATTACAAATGTCTAATTTAACAAGAATTCAACCACAGGTGAGTCTAATAATTCATTACACAGGTGTCCAGCAGACAGTAGACTATAAAAGGGTATTAAAACCCCTTCCCATTTCATGCTGTCAGCAATGGCACCACATGGAAGAGAAATGTCACAAGACCTGAGAAAGAAAATAATTTCTTTACACCAGAAAGGTGAAGGCTACAAAAAGATTGAACTGCAACCATCTAACAGAGACGTCCAGGTCGTCCACGGAAGTTAACATTTTGACAGGAGCATCTTCCGATGAGAAGGGTTTAAGAAAATTAGCATGCAAGTTCACTGCAGTTATCTAAAGAAGTAGAAAGCCAAACTGGGGTGACACAATACGGCGTACACTGCAGAGGAATGGCATGCCTGGGTGCCATCCACGAAAGAAGACCTAAAGCCCAGGCACAAAAAAGCCCACCTACTGTTTGCCAGGGCCCATGCTGACAAAGATGAAGACTACTGGGACTCTATACTCTGGAGTGATGAGACCAAGATAAATGTTTTTGGAAGTGATGCTTCAAAACTGTATGGTGTTGCAAAGTTGAGGAATACAAAGAAAAATGCATACAGTGAAACATGGTGGTGACAGTGTCCTTATGTGGGGCTGCATGAGTGCTGCTGGTGTCGGGGAGCAGCATTTCATTGATGGCATCATGAATTCACAGACGTACTGCTCTATACTTAAAGAGAAGATGCTACATCACTCCGTGCCCTTGGTCTTCGTGCACTTTTCCAACATGAAAATGATCCTAAACACACATCTAAGGCCACTGTTGGATTTCTGAAGAAGAACAGGATGAAAGTGATTCAGTGGCTCCTGATCTGAACCAGTCGAACACCTATGGGGAATTCTGAAGAGACAAGTTGAGCATCACTCTCCATCCAGCATCCAGTCTCTAAATGAGGTCATTCTTGAAGAATGGATAAAGATACAGTAGATGCTGCAAAATGTCGCCAACTTGTTCATTCCATGCCTAGAAGTCTTGGTGCTGTCATTAAAAATCATGGAAACCATACAAATTACTAGATGTAGTAGTTTTTGTTGTTTTTGCATCACCCTGAAAAATGTGTAATCTAAGTTATATTAATTTCATGTTACAAGTTAAACAAATGTTATATTATACTTATATTAAAATTAGTCTTGTCAACATTTTGGAAATTGTTTTTGTGTTCATTGAGATATTGTTTAAAATCTTACTATATATATTATATATATATATATATATATATATATATACATACATATATGAAAATGTAATGTAGTTTCCTAAGTACACAAAAGGGATATTTGAGGCACCTTTAGTTTTCACAGTGTACTTTCCACCTAAAAAGTCCACCTAGGCCAAAAGTAGTGCAAGTGTGACTTTCTGTTTATTTGATTCAGCAAAAAATATGTGTAAAATTGCTATACGACAAAGCTGTGCTGTGCAGGATATGATTATGAGCTGGTGTGTACACCCTGCAGCTGCCATAATAAAGTCGAAAGAAATGTCGGCGTCTCCAGTCGAATACAGAATGGGGAGCTTATCGCAGCAATGCTCAGGCTCTCAGTTCACAGTTAATGTCATAAAAATGTTATGGTCCGGGAAAACAATGCCAGGCATTTCTGGAGAAATATGCCATGGAACTGTTCCAATAAGTAAACATGGACTTCCTGCAATACTTCCCCACTCTGGCAGGGAATGAGGCCTCGTTCACCGGATGGAATTACAGCCTCCCTCGACTGCTCCTACCTACATAGTCAACACTACAGGCATCAAACACCTGCAAACAAAAGCCATATTTTTGTAACTTATATCCACAATTTAACATCATATCATCTCTCTTCAATAGCTTACGATAGATGTGTTTACATACTGAAATAAAGGAAGCGCATTCACCTCAGGATACTCCGCACCTCAGAAATCCCCACGTACTGTTTTAGGTTTACCAAAACACACAATGTGGATGTTCCTCGCATAAAAAATGAAATTGTGGCTTTTTAAACGTATGAAACATGCTATAAACTTTCCAAATAGTGGTAAATAAGGTTATTTTAAAGCATGCCTAGTGCACACAGCTGTTTTGCCATGTGGTTGTGATGTCTCTGCTTCAAGTTACACAGACAGGAAACCACATGTCTGAGATCCTCAGCCGTCCACACAACCAGAGCCAATAGAATGTCTGCCTGAGACAGCACAGCCTGGCTAGCAACAATGCAGCTGCTTTAGAACGTTACGACAACCTGAGCTCACATACCAGATACTACACGTTATGAGCCAGTGCTAAATAGTTAGCATTGTATGCTAATGCAGACTGTTTCAGCTTGTAGTTAAACATGTTCTGCAAGGGTTTGGGATTATATTCAGTTGAATGTTATTTATCTAGTGTGGTGAAGTGTAGCACTAGCAAAACTGAAACTAGCTGAAACACAATTCATTATTTATACAACTTTTCCAAGTCTATGGAAATCCTCAGAGAGGTGTGATGTAGGATTCATCACATGAGACGGCTGAGAAGGTTGCAATGCTCTGGTTTTCGCTTATCAATTCACAGGCCCACACGGAATCTGCGACTCACTGCAGAACGCTGCAGATTTCCATAGAATTGGAACAACTGTCATTCGTAAAATTCCCGCCCTTTCCATCAGTGTTATTTTTGCATTATTTACATACTAATATGTATTATCATTTTGAAATAGCTTACACTTTTGTATTTTCAGTATTCATTTTAGTTTATGTTTTAGTAATTTTATGTGCTTTTGTCATTGTATTAATTTCAATTTTTTTCATTCAGCTATTTTATTTAAGTTTTAGTCATTTTATTATTACTTTAACTTACTTCAGTTAGTTGTCAATGCAACATTTCTAATGAAGTGTTTTTCATCTAATATTTATATTACACTTTATTTCAGGTTTATTCCAATTAACAAAAAACAATAGTTTTTTTTTTTAATAGTTTTTGTTTTAATTAACAATAAAACTGCTTGGCTTCTAAATGGTTCACACCTAGTTTCCGTAAATCTTTGTTTCCGCATCCTACTGTATTTCAGAGTAAAACAGGATGTTCAACAAGAGAAAAAAAATAACATGGGGGCAGGGCTTAATTTGATCCGTAATTGATTGGATTTTTAAAAGTGGGTGTTACCAGAATGGAGCCATGTGACTGGCAGGAAAGTTTTGTAATAATTAAAAGGTGCTCTAAGTGATCCTGGGTGGAGTAACTTTCTGTTGACGTTCGAAGTGGTATCAAACAAAACAGAGGCTAGCTAGACCTTCCCTACCTCCTCCTCCTCCTCCTCCTCCTCCTCCTCCTCCTCCTCCTCCTCCTCCCCCTCCCCGCTTCCTGAAACAGTCATGAACGCGCATTTAAAATCATTCTTGTCGGTTATTGGCTGGAGCGTGTTTATTATGTTTTGTGGTCCAGGCTGGACCAGTTTGTTTTTATTGCCGTTTTCGGAGCTTGTGGCGACTATAGACCGCGTTTTTTTACAGTGTGTTCAGGGGACAGGCAGCTAGCGCATAGTGAGGAGATGTTTGCTGTATGTGACAAAAAATGTTTTGGCCTAAAAACACGTGACATTACTAAGAGCACCTTTAAAAGTCAAAAAAGGAAAGTCACTTCAGAGACGATGATGATTTTGATGAAAAATTATGACATCACACTTTTTCTTTGGAATAAAACATTGAGACAAGGAACATGTATAAACATAGTAAATAGAGTCATGCTGAATTTGACTATACTTTCATCTACAAATAAATATGTACTATTCAGCTCTGTTAAACAAATTATCATGTTTAAATCTATTCTTGCAGTTTTCCACATCTCTTCCTTCAAAATCAGCAGAGAAAACAATCCTGCAGATTCCGTCTGGGCCTGTCAAGCTGAAGTAGCCTACCTTTCTCAAGGACACAATGGTCTGAAATTACAACTTTTAGTTATTATCCTAAACCACTTCTATCAATGACAAAAGGATAGACAAGAAGGAGGAATGAAGAGGGAAACTAACGGAGTGTGAATATCAGCTTGTCGTTGCACTCTTCGGCGTTGCAGGAGCAGATGTGGAAAGGGCCTCTGTTTGACATCCTCTTTCTCATTTCACACTTGGTGTTGTTGTAGTTCTCCACCATGATGCCGTAGAGGGGCTCAGAGGGTTTGTGGCACAATGTCTCAATCGTGGTGTTGTCATTAATCTTTCTCCTGATGTCATAAAGAGGACACAAATACAATTACACTGCGTTTAAAGGGATTATGATATCAAATGACAGTCAATTTGTCAATTCAAAATACAATTTTGTTATTTTACTTTTTTAATTGACTTTGACAATAAAATATAAACTGCATATCCCTTTGTTGCTACACCAGTAAATATAATAAGCACTTAGATACAGCAATGACTTGTTGCTATTTTTAACTGCACTGTTTCCATAATTAAAGACAACATGAAATGGTATTCACAGCTCATTTAACTTCAATGTCACATATTTCAGAGTAAAACAAGATACTTGATATTATTTTTAGCACTGGACTATGAAGTATTAGACTTTTATTGGATAATATTATTTTTCCCCTAACCATTTGGCCTTGGTTATGTCAGTAGAAAAGAAGTTGTTTCAAAAGTGGCAAAACTCTGATCAAAAATTTATTTCATTAGAATATATGAGACGAAAGGCATTTATTAAAGGTAATTTCGATGTCATGTTTTTTTTTAATGAGAATAATATCTGTAAACAAGATGCAGATTTTTGACTGTTGTGCAAAACAGATGTTTCACACGTGCATACAGTACAACAGATGTTACACACATGATAAAAAGTTAAAAAACAAGGCTTTGACAATGACATACCAGATAGCCACACAGATCTCATCAGGCTGGGCACAGATGGACGTGATGCTGCAGTTGGTGTCACAGGTGCCGGTGCCGTTACAATTGGATACCTCCAAGTCACAGAACTTACACAGTTGAGGAAGCCGAAACGGATGTAAAGGATGTATCCCATCTAGGATAAAACAGAAACAAGATCACCCATTAAATATTTACCTGTGATCGACAGAAGTGCAAAGTGACATTTTACGACAAACCCTAAATAATTAGGTCCAATTGGATGAGTTTTTCAGGGGTTGTTTATATAATATGCAATCTTGGCTTGTATTCAAAATGAGAGTTCTCAGATGTGTTTGACAAAGTTTAACTTTTTAAAAGCATCACAAAGCGAACCCTGGAGATCCACTTTGGATAGCGTGAGGGTTCGTTTCTCTTAAAACTCAATGCTTATGGGCATTACACCGCATCTACAGTGGATGTGAGCGGCGAATAAAACCGATTATAATCAGTGATGCTGTCTACACTGGATGCAGCACAGCGCAAAAAATCCCCAACAGTAAACTGTTGCCCCATTTGATTTCTGACATACTTTAAGGGCTCACGCTACTTCTGACACAAAGAACAAATGGATTTTTGCAACCGTTATGTCTAGTCAGGGTTGCCAGGTTTTCACAACAAAACACGTTACTCAAAACTAGCCCAAAACCAGCCCAATCGCGTTTCAGGGGAATCCCCTGTAAAAATCTATGTTTTTGGAGGGGTTCCTCTGGTAAAATTCACATTCCAGGGGCAAAATATCATGTTATTTGGGGTCGCTTCAACTCACGGATATCAAAAATAGCCTGCGGCAACAGTGTTAAAGTATTCCAATTGCACAGGAAAATTGCAGACTTGGCAACACTGTGTTCAATGTAGACAAGGTGTTACACTAAAATATCAAACCACAGTATCTGATCAAATTAAGAAGTCTAGAGATGTGCAAGATCTGTATAAAGTCCAATACTGCATCTACTACCCTTGAATAGTGTCCTAAGGGACTACAAAAGAGTGCAAGATGAAATGCTGGATGCTTGTGTTATCAGATATACATGCTGCTCTCTTTTATCTGCTTTTCAACGCCCTGTTTGGACCTGCTTTCATCTCCAGTACTCTTGTCAGGTTCCTGAGACTCTGACCTAAATGCACTGATGCGATCAAGCAAACACTAGCATAAAGAGACTAAATGGCGTCAAACTCTTGCCTCTGCAAAATAAAGACTGACATCAAGACCTCAAATCAGTGGAAAAGTTATGCTTCTGCCACTGGTTTAGTCTGTAAATCTCAGAAACCCAAAAGGTGAATTCAAGAACACGTAAGGGGTTACTGGTCTTGTATGAGTCATTTCTAAGTGTGTATGGTTTCTCAATTGCAGCGTGTCTGTATTTGGCCAATCCATAAGACGTCGTTAAAACTGTATTACGTAATATGTTAGTTTAGCTGCTCTTTGGAGTACCACACACCTCCAAGACTTTCCTGTGATAAAAGACCACCTTGGCTCTCGGGGACTGGAAGGGGCACCGGTCATTCAAACACACTGAAAGACATAGAAGCCAACCCATACTGCAAAGCCCAACTGATATTTAAACACATTAATCATACAGAAAACTAATCAAAACAGCACAGTACTGTTCTAATGTTATAATGAAAAGATTAATTGGGGAAAATTGGGGAAAAATGAGAAAATACATAAACGTGCATTCACAGCAGTGTTGTTATTATGAACTAAAACTAAAAAAAAAAAAAAAAAAAATGTTTTTGTTAATTGAAATATAGTTGAAATAAGTTTAGAAGAAAATTAGTTGAAATAAAAGGTAGAAATAAAAATGACATTTAAATGAAAATATAAAATGTTGCCTTTGTAACTAACTGAAATAAAAATAAGTTGAATTACTAAAATGAATAGAACAAAACTGAAATAAAAATAATGCTAAATTAAACTTAAAATTTTAAATATTAATAAATACTATAACAATAGTATATAAATATTACTAAAATAAAACTGATTCACGCAGCATTTAAATTAGGTGTGGACAATATATTGATACAGTATCAGTTATCAGCAGATATTAGTTTTTGTATCATATTGGCTGTTTATTAGTACTTATAAAGCACATATTAATGCCTTATTTTGCATGACCTTATTGTACTACATCCCTAAATCCTACCTCATACCTAAACTTAAACACTAACAACAACCTTACTAACTATTAATAAGCAGTAAATTAAGAGTTTATTGAGGCAAAAGTCATAGTAATAGTGAATGTGTGTTCCCAATACCAAAGTGTTACCTAGGATTTTAATATCAGCTAGCCTATATACCATGAAATGAAATATAACTTGAAAATAATTATCGGCTTATCACTAAATTGCTAGAAAGCATCCGACTGTATCAGGCAGCAGATCATGAGACCTCCACTGTCTGCTCTCCCATTGGCTGTTAGCGCATGCACATTTGAATAAAGTTTGATCATCAGTGGTCTGCAGTCTCTAATGACACCTCAAATCACCAAATTTCACTGAAAATGAATGACATAGTCACTCACAAAGTGCAGTTTCATTCAGAATGACAACAATGTAGAGCGACAATCGCAAAACCCTTATTTTCCTTTAACTCCGCTCTCGCTCCTCAATCTATCTCCACTGCTCCTCTGGAAAGGACGGAACAGGTCACCTGATCGAGGAAGGAAGCACAGATAGAACGGATGTGTGGTTTTCCTTCCACAGCTAGAATAACAATCAAGACACTTCTACTGAAGAAACAACCTACCAACCACTACACAAACTCACCTTTGCAACACTAATAAGCCCATATTATTATGCATGTTCAAATTATGGCTGAAAATAGATTGCAAAATATTTCTATTATATTAATTGTTGGTTAAAGGTCATCACTGTTTTGTGGAATAATAGCTTTGGCTTGACTGTAAATTAAAACTACATATATATATATAATACCATCTGTCTTATGATCCATCCACTGTCATTTTTAGCTGCTTTAGCTCTGTCTTTGGAGCTGGGCAGATAAGCAGGACTATGTGCCCTTTTAGTCTCTAGTTCATTGGAGCGAGCCAAGAGGGGATTGTGTCGGCCACGAGGATACGAAGACAAATATGGTCAAATCAGATGCAGCCATTTTGAGGTTATGCGACTCCTCTTCTCATCCCGAGATAGCTATTTTTGAGTTCTCTGTGCAGAGGCCCGGAGAGACTTTGGTAAACATAAGCTTGGACTCACAACCTTCATCCACTAGCCTGAGTCTCACATGGCTTCAAGGGCCTACAAAGGAGCTTTTTTACTCTGTAAGCGCTGCTCACTGACTCTTTATCTACTGCTCGGCCTGACTGGATAACACTGCAGAGCTATTACCTCACACTATTTCCTTTGGACAGTATTCATAACATAGCTGAAATTATGAAATTTGATTCTTTAACTACAAATATGTGATTATTGTCCAGAAGGCCAAAGGGAAATTACTTGCACTAGTTTGGCACTTTAAACGGTTCTCTATCAGGTCTTTTTTCAAATGTCATTTAAGGACTGAACATTACGATAAGCAGTGCACAGATCTAGATAAGCAGAACAGGCTCTTGCAGTCCGTTTGGGCCCCTAAATTGGTGCCTAGAGAGAGATAGTAGTCAACTTCATTTTAAAGATGTGTCTGTTTTTTTGATTTGTCGGTATTTTAAACAAAACAAACAAACAAAAAAAATTGACAATCTGAGAACTGTTAATTGCACTTTAAAGGTGCCCTAGATTCAAAAATACATGGAAATGACATACAGTGAGTCTCAAACTCCATTGTTTCCTCCTTCTTATATAAATCTCATTTGTTTAAAAAACCTCAGAAGAACAGGCGAATCTCAACCATAGATCTCAACATAATACCGACTGTTACGCAACAGTCAGGGTGTACGCCCCCAGTATTTGCATATGCTAGCCCCTGTTCCCAACATTATGAAAGGCATTAGACAAGGGCAGCCAGTAACGTCTGGATCTGTGCACAGCTGAATCATCAGACTAGGTAAGCAAGCAAGAACAATAGAGAAAAATGGCAGATGGAGCAATAATAACTGACATGATCCATGATAACATGATATTTTTAGTGATATTTGTAAATTGTCTTTCTAAATGTTTCGTTAGCATGTTGCTAATGTACTGTTAAATGTGGTTAAAGTTACCATCGTTTCTTACTGTATTCACAGAGACAAGAGCTGTCACTATTTTTAAACACTTGCAGTCTGTATAATTCATAAACACAACTTCATTCTTTATAAATCTCTCCAACAGTGTAGCATTAGCCGTTAGCCACAGAGCACAGCCTCAAACTCATTCAGAATCAAATGTAAACATCCAAATAAACACTATACTTACGCGATTAGACATGCTGCATGACGAACACTTTGTAAAGATCTTATTTTGAGGGTTATATTAGCTGTGTGAACTTTTTTTATGTTGTTTAAGGCAAGCGCGAGCTCTTGGGCGTGGAGCACCAGATTTAAAGGGCCACACACCCTGAATCGGCTCTTATGCCCCAAAATAGGCAGTTAAAAAAATGAATTAAAAAAAAAATCTATGGGGTATTTTGAGCTGAAACTTCACAGAAACATTCAGGGGACACCTTAGACTTATATTACATCTTTTAAAAAAAAAGTTCTAGGGCACCTTTAAAACTTTCAGTTTTAAACTTGAGGATAAAGTGACTAAACAACAATGAAAAGTGTATGAGTTTATGACGTTTTTGTGCATGATGCAAGATAGGATGAGCTCAAAAACAAACATTCTGTGTAAAGATTCCTACAGGAAGGCAAGTTTCGTACCTGCATATGTGGGCATCTTAGGATATTTGTAATGCCTAAAACAAGCAGGGCAAAACTCTTGCACGTGGCTCAAACGTGCCAAAGAACTACCGCTATACTAGCTCTAGCTTGATTTCAAGATACTACAATGTTTAAGGACATAATACTGTGGGTTTTTTGAACATTCATTATGTTTTTATGTATTTCTTTCCATTACTATAAATTAACATTAAGGTCATCTTAAACTAGTTTGGATCATCTTAAACTAGTAAATCTATCTTTCTGTGTTGTCAACTTCACTATAGATAATAAAACATGCACAAATATAATGGTTTTACAAACACAATGACACCTCTGCCCAAGTCATATCAAGAACAGACGTGCAAAGTTTAGTCAGCACAAGACAATAAAACTGCATTTTCTGGGGCTTGTGTCATCTCAAAACATCTGAACAATATGCTGCTTCTTACGTAACTCCTGAAAACTGGACAGAAATAAACAACAATGCTGAAGTTGGCGTTCACTGAATAGGATCACCTGTTGCACGCTTTAAAAGTAAGCAGTCAAGAAACATACGCTGCTCTATGAGCTCACGAGCCACAGCGGATCATAAAAACACGGTCTTCTGCACAAAAACACATTTAAACACTGTACCTGGCAAGCATGTGAGAAGTGTCAAGACAGTCACTGACCGACTACGTTCCGATCCATGACAACTATAGAAATCAAAAAAGTCAGAGCAACAGAGCAGAGAAATCAAATATAAATGCAATCCTGTCAGTAGCCCTTCACATTAATATGAACGTGATCAAGCTGGTGCTGTTTAGAAAGCGTAGTGATTTTAGCGTGCGAGTGGAGTGAAGGAGAGGTTCTATAACAGATTTGAACATGTCTTTTTTCTAACATCATTTAAAGGATTAGTTCACTTTAAAATGAAAATTACCCCATGATTTACTCATCCTCAAGCCATCATAGGGGTATATGACTTTCTTCTTTCTGACAAACACAATCTTAGTTATATTAATAAATATCCTGACGCGTCCAAGCTTTATAATGGCAGTGAACAGGACCAATGAGTATGAAGCTCAAGAAAGTGCATCCATCCATCATAAACATACTCCACATGGCTCTGGGGGGTTAATAAAGGCCTTCTGAAACAAAGTGATGCATTTGTGTAAGAAAAATGTCCATATTTAACAAGTTATAAAGTAAAATATCTAGCTTCCGCCAGACCGCCTTCCATATTCAACTTATGAAGAAAGTGTAAAGCCTCTCGCAGTTCAAAACACTTACACTACATCCTACAACCTTCCGTATTCAGCTTACAAAAAAACAAAGTCACGTCAGTTGCTTCGTAAGTTGAATACGGAAGGCGCTCTGGCGGAAGCTAGATATTTTACTTTATAACTTGTTAAATATGGATATTTTTCTTACACAAACGCATCACTTCACTTCAGAAGGCCTTTATTAACCCCCCAGAATTGTGTGGAGTACGTTTATGATGGATGGATGCACTTTTCTTGAGCTTCATACTCATCAGCTTGGATGCATCAGGATATTTATAAATATAACTCAGATTGTGCTCAACAGAAAGAAGAAAGTCATATACACCTATGATGGCTTGAGGATGAGTAAATCTTGGGCTAATTTTCATTTTAAAGTGAAGTAATCCTTTAAGGACTGTGCATTATTATTAAATCTAAGCACAATTATTTGCACTTTAAAACGTTCACTTTTAAACTTGAGGGTAGAGTGACTCCAAAAACAAAAATGCATGAGTTTATGTGCATGATGCAAGACAGGATGAGCTCATAATGACCTATGTGGTCATCTATGTGGGGAGGTGAGAAATAAAAGTAACACTTTAAGTAAAGATACCAACAGAAAGGTGCCATACCTACATATGGGGGTGTCTGATGCTATTTGTAACACCTAAAACAAGCAGAGCAAAACTCCTGCATGTGGCTTAAAAGCAGCACACACAGTGCTAGTGTGTTTCAGCAGCGAAGTGTGCCGAACTACATGCAGCCAAGCAAGACTGGAAACAGGAAGTGGCAAAGATGTAGCCGGACATCTGGAAAATATGATTTCTGTAAGAAATATCTCTATGTTTCTCCACCAAACACAGCATATGCCAGTGCTGTGTGACAAACATATCCTGCTGTATAATCACAGGCGTGAGGTGGGGAGGAGTTCAGTGAGTGTAATTAGTGTCTAAAGTAACCTGTAATCACAGAGGCTGAAATTAATGACAGGACAGAAAGAGATAAACAATTTATACCAATGGGAGGAAGGATGCAGGGCTGGTTGAAATGGAAAAAAGTCTTGAGTGCACTGTCCAACACTTCCACTACAACTGAAAACACAAACTCGTAATGTTTTTCAGCTGTCAGCTCATAAGGGCGTTCCCTTGTGCGCACACACAAACAGGTTTGAGGGAATAACAACAGAAACGGTCTGATGTATTAAAATGTTAAAATGTCATGAACTACATTTCAAAGCTACAGGAGACAGAACGTATCATAAACAAAAGTGCCAAAAAAGTACAACTGTACTAGCATTATTTAGTAACACTACAATGTTTCATGTACTTCTATGGGTTTTTTGAATATTTGTCATTTTGTGTGTTTCCTTCCATATAAATTAGCATTAAGGTCATCTTAAACTAGTTTGGGATGACATAATGGACATAGTTCTGATATCATGTCATATTTTAAGGCAATGTCTAATATACTTTATCTGTAGGCTATTCGCTGTACACAAATATGTCGGTAACACTTTACAATAAACTTAATTTGTTAACATTAGTTAATGTATTAACTAACATGAACTAACCATGAGCAACACATTTGTTAATCTTTGTTAAGGTTTGTTAATAAAAATACATGCACTGTTCGTGTTCGTTCACAGTGCATTAACTAATGTATTAGTAAATGTTGAAATGAACAAAGATTAATAAATGCTGTAGAAGTGCAGTTCATTATTAGTTCACGTTAACTAGTTAACTAATGAACCTTATTGTAAAGTGTTACCAATATGTCAATCATTCAACATCATGGTTTACATCAAAGCACCATACTGATATCGTCTTGAGCCACTTCATAAGGAGTATAGTATAACTTACACATTGCATATACACAAAGGCCTACGTACATAACATATCTATCAATTTATCTCTAATGAAACATGAAACACAAAGATAACGGTTTTACAAACACAATGACACCTCTGCCAAGTCACTCATATCAATAACAGACGTGCAAAGTTCAGTCAGCACAAGATAATAAAACTGCATTTTGTGGGACTGATGTCATCTTGAAACACCTGAGCAATATGCTGCTTCTTACGTAACTCCTGAAAACTGGACAGGAAAAAAACAACGCTGAAGTTGGCGTTCACTGAATACGATCACCTGTTGCACGCTTTAAAAAGTAAGCAGTCAAGAAACAAACGCTGCTCTATGACCTCACGAGCCACGGTGGATCATAAAAACACAGGTCTACTTCTGCATAAAAACACATTTACACGCGTAAATACCTGCCAAGTTGAGGAGCGCGCGAGAAGTGTCAAGACATTCACTCACCGACTGCGTTCCCATCCAGGACAACTGTAGAAATCAAAAAAGTCCCCCAACATAGCAGAGAAAGCCGATATTGCTCCATTAGAAACACAATCCTGCCCGTAGCCCTCGCATTAATGTAAACGTGATCAAGCTGGCGTTGTTTGACCAGAAAGCGTAGTAATTTTAGCGTCTGATCCGGAGTGAAGGAGAGCGTCTCATGCTGCTGAAGTGAACAGTCACTGTGAGGGAATCTGTGGGCTTTAGTCACTTACTTCTGCAAGTCAAACAGGAAATCTTTCAGAAAGGGCAGGACTTTCCTCCGTCTCCCTCCCTCTCGACACAGTCTTTACTCTAGCCCTGTAATTATACATATGCCTTCACTTCTAATTTTATTGTGTCGAACTTTAAATAATACGTTGACGGCATTATCGTGGGATTCGTGTCGTTTAGAAGACGGGTGTCTTCATCGCGACGCTCTCACTTGATGCGGTTCCTTTATGGCATTTTTGGGGTGGAAATATCTGTCTGCAGTGCTCACGATTATGTGTATACTTGTTTCATGTGCTCTTGTTATGCTACTTATTTAATAATGAAATAAATGTAAATGAAATAAACAGTCCTAAACGACAATCCTCGCTAGTAATGAACTTTAAAAAAAGGTAAAAATGTCTTATTTCATCTATCTATCCATCTATCTACAATAATGCCCCATTTAGACAGCTATATTTGTATATTGTCTAATATATATTATTCATATTTAATTATTATATAATAAATGTGTATATTTGTCTCATTTCATTTATAAGTGGCTAAAATGCATATTAAGATATCTTCAAACAGTCAAGTTTAGAGTAGCAATCATAAGTGACAATTTAAGTACAACAGAAGTCAATGACAAGTATATGGTATGTCTATATGGCATGACTTCATTGGAAAACGTGCATTCACATGTATCTGTGTGGCCCCCATTTGCCTCTACAGAAACAGTTGCTGCCCTGTAATCATTATACCATAGCACTTGTTACAGTGGACAACATAAGTGATCATTAGCTATGTCAGGCATCAAGTTTAAACCTTACCAAGTTACAATACAGCTGTCTCTGACTGTGATTTAAAGTGTAGGCCTACATAAGCTCTCTCTTACTTGATTGCTACAGTGCTTTAGATTTTGTTAATGCTTTTTTTTTTCTCTGAGAGGCAGCTAATGAAAGACAGAACAATGTGGTGTCTTAGTATTTAAGTCAAACTTGAGGCTTGTTTGTTGGATGGAGTAGAGAAACAGGTCTGAACGTGCACAGCCTACCACAGCAGATACATATAGAGATAGAGAGCAAGAAAAGAGAGAAAGAGGTCCACTTAGAATCAAAAACAATCCAGCAATGATGCTGACAGGGGTTGCAGACCAACATAGCACAGCACATAGAACATTTAAAGCTGGGGCTGCCAAGATCTGAGAATGATTGATTATTGTTTGTGTATGATTATGTTGAAATCTTTCTCTGGATTTATATAACAGTGCTAAGAGCACAGCTAGGCTCTCCAACAAGCATCAGGACGCTTCATCTTCTCCGTCCATGTCGTCATGCTTTTACCCATCTCTAATGTTAATGCTTCTATCTAAAGGGGCATTTAAAGAGTGATTTGAAACAACAAAGTAAATCATAAATTTTCTGGCATGTTTAGCTACTGTATGTAACAAAAGCATTGCAACTACTGCATATAATGATGCATGGAAATAATTAAGTTATGCATTGATAATCATGTTGGATTGCTGCAATTTATCTACAAACACTTTCCCCTCAAGAATCCGATTCATTGTCAAATTAGTATTAATAAATTAGAAAATCATATTTCTAATGGCAATAAATTTCTAGCTTTCAAAAGGTATGGCCAGTTGTTCAGTCCGTTCGGTTAAGAAAATATCATATTCTTGGTGCTGATGCACATGCCAGAGGTGAATTACATCTCTCAGAGGTCGGAACATCCTCTTGGAAAGAGCAGAGGGACTTATGAAAGCACTGGCGAGTGTGTTGGAGATCATGTTGCTCAAGTGCAGCTTTCAAAAGGTAGATGAGGATGCCTGAGAGGTTAAAAGAACAAGATATGTAAAAGAGAGAGAAACTCACTTGCACTAGGAAAAAAATTATGGAGGCTGTAACGTCTGGATGGGTCCGTTCAGAGTCAATAAACTTTGGAGTTTTCAGAACGCTTTTAACCTGATGAACTTTGTTTGTTAATCACTAACTCGGCTCCGGACGACTGTGACTTTCGGCAGGTTTGTGGACCTGTGACAGAAAACTGCAACTTCCTCACTTTGGTGACTTCAAAAGGAGCACCCCCCCCAGAGACTGACCAGATCCCCATTCCAACACCCACACACACAAAACACACACACAGACGCATACAGAAACACACAAACATACATTTTTGACTGTATATGTAAGATACAATTATGCCAACATATACCCATCCTGTATTTTGAAGCGTATGCATGTTTCCTAGTGTTTAAATGAGTGTATTTGTGCTAGTGTGCATTTTAATGATAGAATTCTGTCTGTAAACCATAACTTCTTTTATAGGCATTTCTGATGTACCGAGTTTGATCTCTCCATAAAGCTCCGGACACGAGCTATTCACTGAGATATGTCACACAGCTGACAAATGCATTTTTCTATGTGTTTAATGATACTGTGAAGAACGCACTCCATTTCGAAATCCGATCTGATAATCATAAATCATGCAGATTAAGTCGTGAGGCCAAACAAAGGGAAAGCTTTCCCGCCAACTTTGCACCCATGTTATTGGCTACCCCACCTCAAGGAGGTGTGTCGGCTTATCTGTCATAAAAGCAAAGACGCACAATTTCTTGGTGTTCTCCCCTGTCTCACGAGCATCTCGTGCATGTTTTTCCCGGACATCTCCGGTGACCACGGGCTGCCATCGCGCTCAGCTTCGGGACCGCCATCTTCCAGCGAAACTCACTCTCAAGTCCTCAGTTCAAACCTTCCCGCTGAACGGAGGAAGCCAACGAACTGCACCAGCGCTAACCTGAAATTCGACACACAAAACCGATGCAAGTATACTGCCGTTTCTCAATCTTAGATGATGAAACTGATTTCCGTGCTGGCTTAGGACTGGTTGTGAGTTTGCTACTTGCCTTCTCTCTTTCCTTCTCTACTTCTTGTACATAGGAGTGTATATTCTTGTATATATATTTAGACGTATAACGAGGTTAGTAGATGGGGGAAGAAGGAGGCGTGAACCGGCGAACATTCAACAAACTTTAATATAAAATAAACAAAGAACAAAACGAAAGTAATGCACACAATCCACACAAACATAATAAAACATAACAAAGTCCAGGCCTGGTCCTCTCTCGTCCTTCACGGTAGTCACTCCTCCTTTTATGCTCCCGGAGCTCCTCCGTGAGGGACTCAAGGCCGGTGCGCCTCCCAGGTGAAGCTCATTAACACTCGCGCCACCGGCCTCGCGCCGTTCCCTCACGGCTCTCGCCCGCCCTGGTCGCCACACCTCTGTATTCGTAGTTTGCATATATTAAAACGTTATTCAAGCTCGATTGTTCTGTTTGTTCTTTCAACTGAAAACCAAATCACTTTAACGTTTTTCAATCGCTTTATGCTTTGATGCTATTATAGCAAGTTATTTTCATGGCCAGAGAATAACTCCGTTTATAATATTCTGTGAGGGACTTAGTTTGCTGGACAAATGAACAGTTTCTCTAAATAATTATTAAACCAGAACTAATCTGTAATTGATTATAATTCGTTGTAATTGATTCACAATATATGTTTAATTCCCCGTTGGGTCGATATATGAATCATAATTTATTCATAACCTTATGAATTATTATATTCATATTTCATCCATAAATTGATTAATAACCGCTACATTCGTTACAAGGCTAAAACAAACAGCTGTGAAGTGCTCAGAATTAAAAAAAATGGTGTAATTTAAATCTAAAAATGTTTTACACCTAAACGAAATACATTTGACAAATATGTTTAAAGTCACCATAAAATCACAATTCTTATTTTTTTATGGAATAGTGCAGTAATTATTATAATAATTATATATTAAAGGGTTAGTTTACCCAAAAATGAAATTTCTGTCATGAATTACTCACCCTCATATCGTTCCAAACCCGTATGACCTTTGTTCATCTTCAGAACACAAATTAAGAAATTTTGTTTTGGATGAAATCCATAAGCTTTCTGGCCTCCGACAGATTGCAACGTTACTACCAATTTCAAGGCCAAGAAAGGTAGTAAAGGCATCTTTAAAATAGTCCACGTGACTACAGCTGTTCCACCTTAATTTTATGAAGCGACGAGAATACTTTTTTTGTGCAAAACACAAACAAAAATAACTACTTTATTCTACAATTTCTTCTCTTCCATGTCAGTCTCCTACGCTGCTGATGTAGTAAACAGTGCAGCGCTTCCAGGTTCTACGTCAGAATACCGACTCGTTATTGGCCGACGCTGTTCACATGAGCACTAAGATGCATGTGTGTGATTCTGACGCAGGAACCGGACAATAATGAGTCGGCATTCTGACATAGGACATCGTTGGAAACTGACATTGAAGAGAAGAAACTGTTGAATAAAGTCATTATTTTTGTTTTGTTTTTTTGCACACAAAAAGTATTCTTCTCACTTCATAAAATTAAGGTTGAACCACTGGAGTCACGTGGACTATTTTAACTATCTCTTTACTGCCTTTCTGGGCCTCGAAAGTGGTAAGTGTAGTCAACGGTCAGAAAGCTCTCGGATTTCATCAAAAATATCTTAATTTGTGTTCCGAAGATGAATGAAGGTCTTATGGGTTTGGAACGACATGAGGGTGAGTAATTAATGACAGAGTTTTCATTTTTTGGTGAACTAACCCTTTAACTTATGTGTGCTCATCATTTTTTGCAAATTCATGTGCCCAAATTTCCATCAACTGGTCACTCACTTGAAACGATTGCAGCATTTAGCAAACAACAATGATCCAACAATCAAATGAATTCACAGTGGACAAAATCAAGTCCTACATTTGGTTGCAATTCTCAGTTCATGCCAACCTTAAAAATATAAATACTTGCTCATGGTGAAAACTTGAAAGAAAAATCGCTCCCCACCCTTGGGCGCAATGTTGAGATTACATGACCAGCTGAATACTACTTTGTATGTGGATAAAGATTAAGTGATTAAGACAAGTAATAAAACAATCCCAGGTCTTTACAACTTGTTTGAGACTTTTATGTGAGAGCATGCTTTATACACCTGCCCCGCTGGCATCATCTATCACTCTGGCAATAATCTAACATTTCAGAGTTGACAGGTGTGTGGTCAGATCCCCTCCTCAGAAACACCTGAAACATCTGTTGTGACATCCATCGGTTCCATCGCAGGCCTGAAGCCATAAACGTAAACAAAACTTTACTGCGGTTACTTTCATCTGTTATATCAAAAAGCTTAAGTGTGTCGCGTGTGTCTTGTTGGCTCTTTTCTGAGCACACAAAGGTTAAGGAGAGGAGAGGAGTTGGGTTTCTGATGGCATGCTTGCTATGACAGGCATGCCATGTGTATCTCTGCTCTCCTGTCACCTGAACCCATTGCTCTGGAAAGCAGGGGAGGGATGCAATAGGAGGACACAGAAAGCTGTAAAAGAGAGCTGAGTTGTTTATATGGCTGAGATATTCATAATGAGACGGGGAAAGATGAAAGGTAATCTAAAGAAAGTAGGCTGCTAACTTCACCACACGGCTTTATGTATAGCTTGATTTGAGTCAGACCTTTACCATTCCATTCTGTACAGAGTTTGTTGTGTGGGAGTGTGAGTGTTTCTAAGAAATAAAAGTGTTTCTCAACCTGTTTTTCATGCATAGTAGGCCATGACCCAGATTTTTTTCATTGGGTATCAAGCATGATGCATTATATTATATAAAGCATTGTGCCCAATCAAAATATCAAATAATTTGAATATACACACAACAAAGGACATCAACAACAAAATATATGTATTTTTTTATTTTAAAACTCAATAGGCCCCATTATCTTTCCTAAATATGCACATATAGCACTGTTTTTCAGTCCAAGACATTATATCAGGCTTATTACCTATTTTTTGGACCACAACACACCAAGTGAGAACCACAGAAATATACAAACCCGATTCCAAAAAAGTTGGGACACTGTACAAATTGTGAATAAAAAAAGGAATGGAATAATTTACAAATCTCATAAACTTATATGTTATTCACAATAGAATATAGATAACATATCAAATGTTGAAAGTGAGACTTTTGAAATGTCATGCCAAATATTGGCTCATTGTGGATTTCATGAGAGCTACACATTCCAAAAAAGTTGGGACAGGTAGCTTTTAGAGGCCGGAAAAGTTAAATGTACATATCAGGAACAGCTGGAGGACCAATTTGCAACTTATTAGGTTAATTGGCAACATGATTGGGTATAAAAAGAGCCTCTCAGAGTGGCAGCGTCTCTCAGAAGTCAATATGGGCAGAGGATCACCAATTCCCCCAATGCTGCGGCGAAAAATAGTGGAGCAATATCAGAAAGGAGTTTCTCAGAGAAAAATTGCAAAGAGTTTGAAGTTATCATCATCTACAGTGCATAATATCATACAAAGATCCAGAGAATCTGGAACAATCTCTGTGCGTAAGGGTCAAGGCCGGAAAGCCATACTGGATGCCCGTGATCTTCGGGCCCTTAGACGGCACTGCATCCCATACAGGAATGCTACTATAATGGAAATCACAACATGGGCTCAGGAATACTTCCAGAAAACATTGTCGGTGAACACAATCCACCGTGCCATTCGCTGTTGCCGGCTAAAACTCTATAGGTCAAAAAAGAAGCCATATCTAAATATGATCCAGAAGCGCAGGCGTTTTCTCTGGGCCAAGGCTCATTTAAAATGGACTGTGGCAAAGTGGAAAACTGTTCTGTGGTCAGACGAATCAAAATATGAAGTACTTTTTGGAAAACTGGGACGCCATGTCATCCGGACTAAAGAGGACAAGGACAACCGAAGTTGTTATCAGCACTCAGTTCAGAATCCTGCATCTCTGATGGTATGGGGTTGCATGAGTGCATGTGGCATGGGAAGCTTACACATCTGGAAAGGCACCATCAATGCTGAAAGGTATATCCAAGTTCTAGAACAACATATGCTCCCATCCAGACGTCGTGTCTTTCAGAGAAGACCTAGCATTTTCCAACATGACAATGCCAGACCACATACTGCATCAATTACATGGCTGCGTAGCAGAAGGATCTGGGTACTGAAATGGCCAGCCTGCAGTCGAGATCTTTCACCCATAGAAAACATTTGGCGCATCATAAAGAGGAAGATGCGACAAAGAAGACATAAGACAGTTGAGCAACTAGAAGCCTGTATTAGACAAGAATGGGACAACATTCCTATTCCTAAACTTGTCTCCACAGTCCCCAGACGTTTGCAGACTGTTATAAAAAGAAGAGGGGATGCCACACAGTGGTAAACATGGCCTTGTCCCAACTTTTTTGAGATGTGTTGATGCCATGAAATTTAAAATCAACTTATTTTTCCCTTAAAATTATACATTTTGTCAGTTTAAACATTTGATATGTAATCTATGTTGTATTCTGAATAAAATATTGAAATTTGAAACTTCCACATCATTGCATTCTGTTTTTATTCACAATTTGTACAGTGTCCCAACTTTTTTGGAATCGGGTTTGTAGTTCTTTATGTGTAGTTGGAAATTTCCTGTACAAAGTTTATCTGACATGTTTATTCTTTAAAATACATTTCCAGTGTTAGTGATGTAGTATCCCAGAAGTCCAGAATACAATGCAACAAGCTCAGTGAACAAAAGTCATCCAAGATGACAGATGATGGAGGCAAGAATAGTAGCTTACGTTTGACTTACTATTTACGGGGACATATCATGTAAATCTGACTTTTTCCATGTTTAACTAATGCTATAATCTGGTCCCTGGTGCATCTACCAAACCAGAAAATGTGAAAAAGGACAACCTACAGTAGTAACTTTGTTATGGTAAGCCTTTCTCTGCAAGCATGTGAAAAAATGAGCCGTTCAGATTTTGCTCCCCTTGTGACGTAGGAAGGGGACCTTATTATACTATTACCGGCCCCTGAATCTGTATGTTTCCACCCACGACACCGCCATTTTGTTTCAGAGCAAAACTCTGCAGGACAGCATTTAAGAACAACCGTCCCTGAGCTTGTGAAATGTCTCAGCTATGTAAACATTATCACTGATCTTTTAGCGGCTATAATAGTATGAGTCTCCATAAACTCCTGACATCTGAGCCACTAAGGACGCAGTGGTGTAATTTTATTTATGAAGGGAATGTGTCCAGATAAATTCATATACCAGTATGTGCAAGTCATTTTATACCAGACTGCTTTGCACACAAGGGTCAGTAAAACACAGGATTTGCTCAGAAGATGGATCGATACCAACTGATCCAATTTCATATTTTGTGATGTTTGCAAATTGTCTTTCTGAACGTGTTTTGTTAGCACGTTGCTAATGTACTGTTAAATGTGACTTAAGTTACTATTGTTTCTTACTGTATTCACAGAGACAGAATCATGTTGTTATTTTCATTTTAAACCCGAAAACACTTGCAGTCTGTATAATTCATAAACGCATCTCCATTCTTATTGTGTCTCTCCAACAGTGTGTAGCTTTAGCCATGTTAGCTGTGCAGCATGCTATCAAACTCGTTTAGAATCGAATGTTAGCAAACATTCACAAAATACATGCCATACCTACTGATATGCTGCATCACAAACAGTTTGAAATGATCCATTTTGAGACTTATATTTGCAGTGTGAGCTTCTCCTGTATTATTTATGCCTCAGTGTATTGGAATCGCGAGCTTGGGGGCGGGGAACACAAGCTCATTTGCATTTAAAGGTACACACACCAAATCGCCACCCAAAAATAGGCAGTTAAAACATGGTAAAATAAAAAATCCAAGGGGTATTTTGAGCTGAAACTTCACAGACACATTCTGGAGACACCTGAGACTTATATTACATCTTGTAAAAAGGGGCATAATAGGTCACCTTTAACTGAAGATTAAAGGTGCTGTAGAACTTTTTTTAAAAAGATGTAATATAAGTCTAAGGTGTCCCCTGAATGTGTCTGTGAAGTTTCAGCTCAAAATACCCCTTGGATTTTTTTTTTTAATTCATTTTTTTAACTGCCTATTTTGGGGCATAATTTTAAATGAGCCGATTCAGGGCTACTGGCCCTTTAATTCTCCTGCTCCATGCCCACAGAGCTCGCACTTGCCTTGAACAGTGCATAAACAAAGTTTACACAGCTAATATAACCCTCAAATGGATCTTTACAAAGTGTTCGTCATGCATGCGGCATGCATGTGTCGGATTATGTGAGTATTGTATAATGTCATATTGTTTACATTTGATTCTGAATGGATTTGAGGCTGTGCTCCGTGGCTAATGGCTAATGCTACACTGTTGGAGATTTATAAAGAATGAAGTTGTGTTTACGAATTATACAGACTGCAAGTGTTTAAAAATGAAAATAGCGACGGCTCTTGTCTCTGTGAATACAGTAAGAAACGATGGTAACTTTAACCACATTTAACAGTACATTAGCAACATGCTAACGAAACATTTAGAAAGACAATTTACAAATATCACTAAAAATATCATGATATCATGGATCATGTCAGTTATTATTGCTCCATCTGCCATTTTTCGCTATTGTTCTTGCTTGCTTACCTAGTCTGTTGATTCAGCTGTGCACAGATCCAGACGTTACTGGCTGCCCTTGTCTAATGCCTTTCATAATGTTGGGAGCAGGGGCTGGCATATGCAAATATTGGGGGCGTACACCCCGACTGTTACGTAACAGTTGGTGTTATGTTGAGATTCGCCTGTTCTTCGGAGGTCTTTTAAACAAATGAGATTTATATAAGAAGGAGGAAACAATGGAGTTTGAGACTCACTGTATGTCATTTTTATGTACTGAACTCTTGTTATGTAACTATGCCAAGATAAATTCAATTTTTCATTCGAGGGCACCTTTAAAATAATCATTATATATAAGAAAACAAACAAACAAACAAACAAACAAAAAATATCCAAAATAAACAGAAAAACTATATTGTTTTTATTTGGTGTGTGTAAGGAGAGAAAATGAGGATATCTAGATGATTTATACACATGACAACTAGGTTTAAAAAAAAAACAAAACTTGCCTTTATAAAAGTAGACAATGATGATATAGGACTGATTAAATACTATGGTATTTTTTTATATATATATACCATTGTACCAAATTCATGCACCAAAGAATTTACATGGTATTCAAAGAATGCCAAAGTACTACTATATATAGTATGTCACATCCAAAAAAACCTTATAATGCCATGATACTTCAGATGTTATTGTGATAGTTGTTTAGTTTACCTTCAAAGTCATTCACAAGCTGATCTGAATAAATACATTCTTCTTTAATTATTTGTTTCATTTTCTGTGCTCTAAAGTATTGCAATACAACGTGAAAACTGCTTTCAAGGTTTCAGCGTGAGCGTGAACTCTCTGAATGATTTTAACTGAATTGTGAACTATGCTATTTGACAGATTCGTTGTAAGGAACCGAATCAAAAGATTCATTATCATTCATTCACGCGTTTATTCGGTCTAAACACCACACCTTTCCCCACATCAAATGACTCAGACTAAGAACCAAAT
Organism: Chanodichthys erythropterus; assembly: GCF_024489055.1. Lineage (NCBI taxonomy): Eukaryota > Metazoa > Chordata > Actinopteri > Cypriniformes > Xenocyprididae > Chanodichthys > Chanodichthys erythropterus. The sequence continues at coordinate 21,123,742 of NC_090222.1, read as the reverse complement.
CCAAGATAAGTCATACCTCACACATTTTCCCATTATCCCTAAGCTTACAGGGATGTGCAGAGTATACAAATGCACTTGGAAATAATAACATCATTGAAAAAGGGGTGAGGGTAAGGAGGGGCTTTTACATTCAGCCTGTTCTGACTAATCTAGTGTATTTAAAAAAGGGACCAAGACAGATGACTCAAGTGGATTATCGGAGGACTTTAAAGTTTTGGTGCACATTGTTCTGTCTTTACTGAGCCCAATGTATCCGATCAAATCACACTCATACAGTATATACACACAGTAAAGGCCTGTATACTAACTCAGACTAAATATGAAGTACACAGAAGATAAACACACGCATTTAAGTTCAAGACAAGCACACAGTGTTTGTTTAAATGTGCCCTAAGACAATAACTGAACTTGCAGCGTTTTTAAAAACAGGATGTGAGTCACCACAAATAGGCTGAGTGTTTCTCAACAAAACTCAGCGCTCGTTCACCAAATGTAAATCACTTGCACTGAAAGGTGACCCAATCACTGGCAAATGCCTGGATGAAATCCTGAATGGCTCATGGGAAGTCCGTTTGGAGTGAATTAGACTGAGTCAGTGCATGGAATCAGTCCCAGGCTCCAGGGCTAGATGTGTCTAAGCACTTCCTGTGGTCTTAATCCCCTTGGAGGGGACCAGTCGCCCACTCACTCAAGCTCATTTGCCAGCTGTTATGACACTTCCTACATTCAGTCACACACATGGCACTGGGTGAAAAACATGTCTGTTGACTTAATCACATCCAGAGTTGTGCACGTTTGGGCTTGTATATGAATGTGGAGTATATCTACACACACGGACAGAGAGGATCTCGAGCTGATCTGATCAGAGAGCTCCTTGCTTTGTGTCAAAACCCTGTTGGGACGGGAGTAGGTAATGTAATAATTACAGAGCTTCTTCATGATTTCAATCCCATCCAAATCAGCCTTGTCAGTAATCTTCCCATGCCGGTAAAGATTATAGTGTATTTTGACCTTCTATAAAATGCTCTGAGAAGAGGAGACAGCAGAAAATGAACAACGAAACCTATTAAGAATGGTCCATTTCTCTGAGGGGTTTTGTGCAGTCACTCTAAGTATACTATAGAAAAATAGTTTGATTGTCCCCTAATAAATCTGCTCATATTTAATATTTCTCACATAATTATTCTGCATAGCTAAACATATTTTGTGATTGGCCAGTTACGTGTCCGCAATGTGTAAATACGCATTCCTATCTCTGTCATTTCAACAGACATCTCATCCCACATCCAAAATAACAATTACTTTACGGACATTGACCAAAATTCTAATCCTGTCCTAAATGTGCTTTATTCACCAAATCTCTCATTCACATCAGCCAAGTTCAGAATTTTGATTATGTGCATATTATGTGTATGAGAGAGAGAGAGAGAGCGAGAGAGGAAAAGAGGAACTGAACTGCATTAATAAGTCCATTGGATTCCAATGACTTTCCATTTTCTACCCACTTCAAAAAGCTTTGCACGCTTGTTCACACAATTCCTCGGGCTTCCAGCTAATTAACAACAAAATAAGCCAGCGGTTCTTCACAATAAAAGCAGAAGCCACATGAAAAAGATGAAAAGGAAAAACAAAAACACTTGCTGTGTGTTAAGCAGAAAATGGGAGGTCAAAAATACAAATTTGCACAAACCACAAAAAATGACTAATTTGAGAAAAAGAAAGAGAACTAGAGTAAAGCTAGTCTTTTGGAAAAAGTGCTACAAGTCATTAATGAAAAGAAGCTAATTATAATGAAGTTTATATATACATATATACATATATATATATATATATATATATACACACACACACACACACACAACAATTTATAATTCATGGCATATAGCACAATGAAGGGTTTTGAATCTCACTAAGGGTGACAATCAATATTGAAAAAAACAACAACAAATTACTAAAAAACTAAGAAAGAAGGTTGATTACCCCCTAATTTAAAAATAAAATAAAAAATACATGATCATATTTATAAAAAGTTAAAAACCTTATGAATGGCATATACATAATATTTGGGACGGATAACACTTCTCAATAAGACTCATTAGTTAACAAGAACTAACAATGAACTGCACTTCTACAGCATTTATTAATCTTTGCTAATGTTAATTTCAACATTTACTAATACATTATTAAAATCAAGTGTTGTACATTAGTTAAAGCACTGTGAACTAACATGAGCAAACAATGAACAGCTGTATTTTTTTAACTAAGGTTAACAAAGATTACAAAGATAACAAACACAGTAACAAATGTATTGCTCATGGTTAGTTCATAGTTAATACATTAACTAATGTTAACAAAAGAACCTTATTGTAAAGTGTTACCGACATATTTAGCTATAAAAAGATTCTAAAATGCTGCACATGGACCTGAATGGGCTATTGATCTTTCCAAATGATTCACTTTACCTAGTAAAAAAGTTAGTGATAGTAGAGTTGCAACTTTAAAAAATTAGTTCACTTCAGAATTAAAATTTCCTGATAATTTACTCACCCATGTCATCCAAGATGTTTATGTCTTTCTTTATTTAGTTGAAAAGAAATTAAGATTTTTCAGGAGAAGGTCCAATCTGCAGTTTCAGTGTTGTCTAGCAAAAGAAAACAAATTCTAGTTATTGTACCTTCTTAATATTTCTCTTGTGGCCCATAGTGAGAAAAATAAATAATTTTTCGTGAATCAAAGTATTTTGTGTTAAACAAGTTTTTTTTTTTTTTTTTTAAATGAGGAGCAAGCTATCTAATATTTTATTATCACGTAGGTATTATGGGGCAAATGAATTGCAATATTAATTTCATATTAAAAGTAGCATAATAATAAGAATAATTTAATAGCCCTGTGTGCCCGTCCGCTATACACTGTGAAGGAACAAATGGCGTTCAGGCATGGCATCAAATCGATTAACTGTTTTCTCCAATGCATGCATGGACCATTCAGTGTTCAGTACTGCAATGTCCAAGTTTCTCCTGTCTCACGGTGTTTCTCATGTGTTTTCAGTCTGCGCAACCAAGAAAAAAAACTTTCACACGATGCAGTGTTCATCGGCACAGTCAAGAATAACTTAAAGAGGTTGCCAACGTTTACTTGACTGTTGACTAGCTTTGACTCTCTGAACAGTGGCCACATGCAGCCAATTTTTTTGACTACGGACGGTGCGCGTACAACAGCACATGCGAGTGAATTGAGTGCTTGAAAAGTCCACTTACGTTCATCCCTCCTCTATTTGCACACGTCATAGTCTTATCCAATTAAAATGTATTCATCGAATTTACTGGACAAAAGTGAGGTTGGCAAAAATCAAGCCCGGTATTGATCCTCTCTGCGATCGTTTAATACATGTTTTGGTTATGTCCATCCATAAATTCTTTTTGGCTATCAATCTTTAACTGTTTTTCTTTAGTGACAAAGAAACAGATCGAGCCTTGCCTTTTGGTTGCATTTTTTGGACTTCCTTCAAATGTTACTGGTTTGCCAGGAAATACTGCAAAGACTTTTGCCTTCTTAACATTACCCAGATAGCAAGCAATGATCAAAATAATGTTAAATCAGTGTTAATGTGTCAACGTTAACCTCATTGAATCAATATCACTTTTGCACCCGCAATTAATGTTGAAAAAATTTTGAAATTTCAACAAAAAGTCAATGGTAATGCCATTGAATCAATGTTACAATGTGATGTTGGTTCAACATCATGCTTGCACTCTCAGAAAATGAAACACAACTACAACTGACTTTAAGCCACACAGCCTGAAATCAACTGAAAATAAAAGAAGACAATAAATCTCTCAAGATCTCAGCAGAAGCTCTTTTTGAGAATTAACAGAGGTTTAGATTTTGATGTTTTATGGTGAAAAGTGTTTCCTTTAGTTGGGCAGTTTGACTCTTGGCTTTTTGTGTGAGTTTGTGGTCTTTGTAACAGTGTTTACCAAGACATAATTTGTTGCAAATAAAACCAGAAACGATGATCAGGTGATATAGTTTCTTGCCTCATAAAAAAGAACAGTTTACTAATCTTGTTCCTGACCAAAAGTGGTTATTTGTTATTAAAAAATTATATTCACCAACAATACTTTCTTGCCACAGATCACATTCAGATTTTTTTTTAAATACGTTATGAGAACAAATATTTTTACACATGCAAAGACATCAAGAATCAGCAAATGAATCTCAACAATGGTGACATCCTTCATGCCGCAAAGCATGCTGGGAGCCACCATAGTATACAACTCATGACTCCCAGCATGCATTGCAGCATGTCACCATTGTTGAGATTTATATGCTGATTATTGATGTCTGTGTGTCTAACGTTTTTACAGATTTGTTGCACTTTAAAAGTCATGATTCAGAATGTCTGCTATGTGGCAAGAAAGTATTGTTGGTGAATGTAACACTTTTGGTCAGGAACAAGATTAGTAAATGATATTGCTTTACGATGAGGAACATTATATCACCTGATCATCATTGTTTCTGGTTTTCTTTGCAATAAATTATGTGTTTTGGTAAACACTGTTACAAAGGCCACAAACTCACACAAAAAGCCAAACTGTAAAACTAAAGGAAACACTGATCACCAAAATGGTGACCATTTTCAGTAAAACATCAACATCTAAACCTTTGTTAATTCTCAAAAAGAACTGCTGAGATCTTGAGATATTTATTGTCTTCTTTTATCTTCATTTATTCCAGGTTTGTGGCTTTAAGTCAGTTGTAGTTTCATTTTCTGAGAGTGCAAGCATGATGTTGAACCAACATCACATTGTAACATTGATTCAATGCCATTACCATTGATTTTTTGTTGAAATTTCAACATTTTTTCAATATTAATTGTAGGTGAAAATGTGATATTGATTCAATGAGGCTAACGTTGACACATTAACACTGATTTAACATTATTTCGATCATTGCTTGCTATCTGGCTATTAGATAGACTAATAGCTATCTAATACTAATAATATCTGGCTATTATATTCTCCTGCTGTGAAAACAAAAATTCCCTCCATCTTTCGATGACTGGCTGAGAGATTGGCTGAGAGAAAAAAATTAGGTATATGTTAAAGGCATGGGTGACATGGGTGACATGGAGGGGGGCATATTTTTCCAGATGTGAGACGTCCACGATGTGGATCGTGTAGCCCTTAGAAGCGGCACTGAAACTGTAATTTGGACCTTCAATCTGTTGGTAACTTCTTTTCAAATGAAGAAAGAAAGACACAAACATCTTGGATGACATGGGGATGAATAAATTATCAGGACATTTTCATTCTGAAGTGAACTAATCCCTTAAATTTGTTGATCCTATACTGACTTTGAGAACATCCCAAACACATTGTCCTTAAGATGAATTGTGGGAGAGTTCAGGGAAGGAGGAAAAGGAAATGAAGTGTGTATCACTCACAGCAGTATCACAAAGAGTTTCCCCGCCTCCCCATATCCAAGCCATTGTGTTTAGTGAACTCAAGCAGAGAGGCCAAAAGATGCTTGTGTATAATATAATCGAGAGCGAGCGTGTGTTTTTGGGTGTTAAGCCACTCTTCCTTTACTTGCTGACCTCGTTCTCTTACTTTCTTGCAGCTTCTACATCCATGCTGTCACCCCTACACAATCCCTGCTGCGGGCAGAAACAGTAAGCACTTTGGAGGGCCGGAATGCTGCTTGGAATGTTGCTGACAGGAAAGCAGGAAGAAGGGTCCCTCCACCTTCAGATGCTGCAAAGGATGCCAGCATTTCTTCCTATCTTTTACATTCAAGCATAGCACACGCACATGACCTGAACCACTTTCTTCACAATGAGGGCTTGTTTCTGAGGTATGTGGGATTTGCTTCCTGTTCCTTATCTTCAAGTGGATCTCTGAGGTTGATGGATCTGCATGCCACCCAGAAGAAGCACTTACTGTGTATTAAAGTTATGGTCAGACATAATTTTTAATGACACTGCTCACATTAGCTCCCCTTCACTGCAACACTTCCACATGTTATTTGCCTGACAGAAACTGACTGTGGTTTTATGGCAGTTCTTCCTTAGATGATCATGAAATGATGAGACTAATGGTTAAACAACATTTCCAGAGCTGGGTTGGATTGGGGCAAAACCAACCCTCGCCCACCCCCGTTCCCCACATAGCAAAGCTCACGAGAACAGCCTGATTTGGGTGGAAGAAATGGCTGCTTGGGTTTGGGGTCTGGCAGGCTTTGAAATTCCATAATGAGGAACAGGTCTGTCATTAGAGGATGAAAGGAAAAGGAAGGATTTGAGGAAAAGATGCTAACCATCCTAAAAACAGAAAAGACTTGATTACAGGGCCCGACGTAAAAGAGATACAGATATCTCACAGTAAGAGCTGAAACATACTCTACACAAGTACAGTACATGAATGAAAACACTTCTATATGCAACATTAATTTTGGACATTATTGTATTCTGAAATATGTCAGATCCAGGGCTGGGCTTTTCAGGATTTAAAGACTTGGTTTTATCCATCGGTTTTTGACTGGATGGAGGCAAGTTTTATGTGAGCTTGTCAGATGTATGTCACCAGAGAGAAGTCTGTTGTCTTAGCAGCACATCATCGTCTGAGCAGACGTACGCACTTTTTCTTGTCAGATTACTGCAGGTTTTTGGAAATCTAAACTATTCTTGCAGCTCGCCATTCTAAATGAAAGGATTTGGATGATGACTGGTGGTCTTTTATATGTAAATGACATTAATTAGGTGTTGTTTACAATGCGGAGAACTTAAACCAGCAATTCAAGATCATTTGTGATTTATAGATTTCACATCTGAAAGAGAGGCGTACGCTCATTTTCTGTATGTACATTCATTCTATGAATCACACATATGCACATCTGAGAAATTATCGTAAGATCAAATATAGGATGGTTTCTTTGCAACATTTTATAAATGAGGCCCCAGATCTCTTCAGATCTCAGCAGAGGAAGATTAAACAACTCATTAAACAACAACAGACTGCCTTTATTTCAGTCATTCATCTACAGAAGTTCTTATTGAGAATTAAAAGTAGTCTAACGCTCATGTTTGTTTCATTTGTAGTCACCATAATGGTGATTGGTGTTTCCATTAGTGGGGCTCTTAACTCTTATAATATATAACTCTTATAATAATCATTGTGAAATAGCATGAATTACTGATGTCATTTGAATAATTGTAATAATTGTTTGTGTTTTGACCTTAATACATTTAAATTACAAACCCTATTTTCACACTGTATTGCAGAAATCAGTTAGAAGCAGAAAATAATAATCTACAAGTATAGCGGCAAGCAGCAATTATCGGGGCCAAGAACAAAGAAGGCACAACAAGCCAGCCAACATGGCTGTGAGCATCAGATCAACTGTAACGGGGAGCAAATAAAATCCTATTAAGATAATTTTAGGCAAAATAGCTGAAAAATCATGAATACAGTCAATTATAAAGATTTACTGGTTTATCACTTTTGACCAATAGGTGGGACTATGATCAAATTAATGTGGTAATGTCAGAGGGAGGTGACAATGACAGTCGCAAAGTTTGGTGTCAATATGTCAAAGCTTTGCAGAGATACAGCCTCAACAGTCATTTTTTGCATCAATCCTCTACTTTGCGGTATACAAAAACGGTTTGACGAATCAACTTGAAATCCATAACTTTTTGTCAGCATGGTCTGAAGATGATACGACTTGATTTTGGTGAAAATTGGAGCAACGGTCTAGGAGGGTTTCGAAAAAGTAGGTTTTTAAGAAAAACAATATGATGGACAGGAAGTTCAGCCGACTATGGCAAATTTGGTATCTGTGTTCTCTGCATGATCCAAGCAATATATTGAGACCAGTCTCATTACAATAAATACATACTGAGTTTTGTAATAGTACACCAATGCATAAAATGTAAACTTTTTTTATCATAATAATGTATTGTAGTTAATGGCAATTATGTTTTGTTCAATTATAGCGCCACCAAGAGGCACAATCCCTTTGCATCACGTCTCAAAGGCGCATCTCGAGACTCGCGTTCTATGCTACGCTTTTTTTAAAACCACTCCTGAGCGCTGCGTCGCGTTTTTGAACGGCCCCTAAGAGGGTCTATGGTTGGAAAATTCTAGAGAAGCCCTGCAGCAGTTAACCTGAAGCTTTTATCTGCACACCCACTGAAGCTAAGCTGGGTTGAGCCTGGTTTCTTTCTGGATGGGAGACTTTCTGGGAGAATGGGTAGTTGTGGGAAGAGGTGTTAGAGAGGCCAGCAGGTCTGATCAACCTGTCGCCTGAGTGGGTCTAACGCCCCAGTCGCAATTAGCTGTACTGTATAAAGGGTGTAGCCCTGGTGTAAAATAGTCCATACAGCGCATCACATACTGCCCAATGCCCCAGTACAGTCGCCATAAACTGTACTGAATAAAGGGTTAAAATAAACCCCAGAAAATAAGGGGTGTAACCCTGGGGCAAAAATAGGCCCTACATTACCATACAGGTAGTTTGCCAGTTTCACATCAAAAAAGATATAGTACTTTATTTAGTTCTTACAACTTACATGGAAGCACTCTATTTTTTTCCATTACTATTTTAGTGGTTTTGCATTTATTTGATCAAAAATACAGAAAAAGCGATCATTATTGAAATCTCAACACAGCAAATCCGACTGTCATTGAAATCTCATAACAGAATAAAACAACTGTCATTGAAATATTGTAACGGAATAAAACCGACTGTCATTGAAATCTCGTAATGGAACAAAACATATTGCACTGTAAACCTGAATAGTACTACTAACTTATAAAGATTGAGTACGCTGCAATTAAAGTCTGTTAAATCACTGATGGAACTAAAAACAATTACATTTTCTGAATGAGGAGTTTAGTTTAGTTTTATTTTTATGAAGCTCAACATTTTTGAGTAAACCCTTACACTTAAATTATTATTTTTAACTTTACTGAGCGATATAAAGTGACGTCATCCATGTCACTTCATTGCCGAAGTTACCAACGTTATCGAAAAAGTCCATTCAAAATTAAACTGGGTTAGAGCAGATTTCAAGTTCCCAGCATGCTTTGCTTCACACTCTGTAAGGGGGAATAAATGTTGAAATGGAGTGTTATTTTGTGTGTTTTTGCACAAGATTAATACAGGGGAAGATGTTTTATTGTTTAATGTTCTGTTATTTTGGTTTTCAAATGTGTTTCTGTGATGTTTAAGTTTTTAGGGTTACCATCATGGTGAAGAGTAGTGCCTGTGGTTAGGTCGAGAATGGGGTGCAAATCTTCAAGTTAATATATACTGCATGTTGATTAACTAACACTTAACCGTAAAGATTAGTTGGTAGTTTATTCAATACTTAATTTAAAGTACAATTACTGAATTTGTGAAGTATAAAATAAATTTTTGTTAACTCAAATGTTTTGAGTAATCTGACTTTATTTGGTTTTACAACCATTGCATCAAAATAATTGAAAAATAAACAACATCATGTATGGTAAACAATAGTTTTAAGTACAGTGGACTTAAACATTAAATAAAACTAAAATAAAAAAAAAATCAGTTTGACTGTCATTTATAATTATTCTTTACTTAAAAGATTTGAGTTGCTTTACTTACATTTTTTTGAGGTAATTGGAGTCTACAATAATTTTGAGTACTCTGAACGTACTGGGTTTTACAGTGTGTATTGAGATCTCGTAAAGGAACAAAACTGACTGCCATTGATATCTCGTAACCGAATAAAACCAACCGTCACTGAAATCTCAAAACACAACAAAACCGACCATCATTGAAATCTCGTAATGAAACAAAACCGACTGTCATTGAGATCTCGTAACCGAACAAAACTGACCTTCATTGAAATCTAGAAGGGGAACAGAACCAATTATCACTGAAATCTCATAACAAAACAAAACCATCAACCATTGAGATCTTGTTAAGTCAGTTTTGTTCTTTTATGGAGATCTCGATGACCGTCAGTTTTGTTTCATTTTGAGATTTTAATGACGGACAGTTTTGTTCCTTTGCGAGATTGAACAAAACCGACCATCATTGAAAAACTGTCATTGAGATCTAATAAAGGAACAAAATCAACCATCATTAAACTCTTGTTCAAGGAAAAGGGCGTACGTCTGCTTACACCCTGACGTGGCGCTTAAGCGTTTTTCCACGTCAAAGACTGTTTTTAGAAATATGAGCGCTGGCGTGGATTTAAGCGTACAAACACTCAAAGATCACATCTGTGCGTACGCACGCTTTATAAATAAGGCCCCTCAAGCACAGGTGGAGTGCCTTCAGGAGGATGCCAGATTATTCTATAACTATTCTAAAAACTTTTAGAGCTGCTTGGATTCAACCCACCTTATTTTCCTCATAAGAAACAACATTTATGGGACATTTCATTGTAGATTTTGTTGCTGATTTGAAATATGTTATTTAATTGTGAGTTCGACAAGCAGTTTTTGAGATTCATGATTCCCCCATTCAGATAGATAGGTCTTGGATGCCTGAAACAGCTGCCTGGAGGCGTTGCAAATATGGCCGCTGAGTGAACATTTTCTCCTTGAAAGGGACTTTGGCTTAAATCAGAGCTCTGGCGAGACTGTGCACAGCACGTTACAATACTGAGTTCTGATTGGTCAACTGTATAAATTACACATAAAGAAGTTTTTAAAATAATGTTATAACACATTCTTAATTAATGTTAATACAATTATGGTTTACTCATTTTTAATATTTTCTACTAGTTTTAAACATTTAAATGGTGGCTGTCATAAAACAGTGTTCAATATTGAAGCACATGTTCAGTACAATGAATAAACAATGGCCTATATTCACAGAGGATATATATCAAAATGCTGCTTTCCAAGTAGACTTGTGCCGATATTCGGTAATGCGATAAATCGCGATAATGAATATGCACGATATTGTAATCGTCGGCACTTCAGAATACCATAAATAATAATTTATTACCAATTATTAATTTTTTTATAAGGCAATTAAGAATACTTTACCCATCAATCGTATAAAATGCACAACACCGCTGTATTCTGCGTCAAAAGGACACGCGCTCAGATGTAAACAATCCCAACATGGCGGAACCAGTGAAGGAGACGAGCTGAATGAAAGAGCGCGTTCACTCTCTGACAGCAGAGGGCGCTGATAGAACAGCAGCGTGCAGCGGTTACCACGGAAACCGTACAAATGCTTCAAACAGCCATTCTTTTTCTTGTAATCTCAGTGTTGTTCATCACAGCACTAAATACTGAATACTTAAAAAAAAAAGACTTAAAAGGATATTTATTTTCAAACTTAAACATTTTTATATTTTAATCTGGACTACAACATGCCCTAATGATTAGAAATGTTCTGATTTTGTTATTGTTCAGTAAAACTTTGAAAACATACAGGTTCATTAGTTAACATGTTAATTCATTATCACTAAACTGACAATAAAAATACCTATAAAGTATTAATTATTATTAATTAATGTTAATTTCTTAGTTACTATTTAATAACATTACTAAATCAAAATAACTTATTTAATGGATCTGAGATAAAACTAACAATGATCAGTTGTGTTTCTAAACTAACATTAACAAAAAATAACACTTTCTGTAGCTATTGCTCAAATCTTAGTTAATGCATTAAATAGAGTAAAGTGTTATCTGTTGTTCTTTATAGCCTAATTCTTATGCATTTTAATCTGTTTGAAAATTTCAGTCAGAGTTGTTTTTGTTTTTAATTACAAAAAGAGTTCTTAAACCTGTTAATCTATGACAAAAATGGTTTTGCAACTTATTTTAATACCGCAATAATACCGTATTTGATACCGTCACATGCCTATTTCCAAGTTCATTTTTGAAGTTGACTAACAAGTTTTTGGACATTAAATGGCTTTTCTGAGGTAAATTTTCTGAGGGACTCCTCGGTTGAAATACGGATTGATGGATTAATATTACATGTGACATGATACGGATTCCTGTTGTACTGTATCTTTCAACATACCTTCGGATATTCATTCATGTTTATTTTGTGTTGTAATGCAGAAGAGATGATTTGTTCATGTGCGTTCTGCATCTGTTTGAACTGAAGTGCTACACACTTGTGTCAGTCACGCCACATAGCGCCAAAAAAGATCATGGCAGCTCGAGAGACATCTATGGTCTCACTCTATGGGAAAGTAGCCCATTTTCGATTCTCATGAGGTTTATTGTGCTTGTAAACTCAACCTCATTATCAGTTTTGCCACAGGGGGCGCTATACCATTCATGTGGCTTGCAAGCTAACTACAGAGCATAACAAGGTTATTTTTTTAAATACCATGCACAAAGTGAACCAATTACAGATAGATAACTGAAATAGATGTCCTTTGCTCTGCAATTCATTAGCCATGCATTCATGTCTGTATTTGTAGGTTGAATAGCTAAAGGCTTGTCTTTCTAAAAAACATACAATATTGACTGCATATAGTGCAAAGTTGGCTTAGAGACAGAAAGTAGGCCTAATAGTCACACACAGCATTTGAATGTCATCATCTGATGTTTATAAGCAAAAAACCACCGTGCGATACCACAACAGATATGCTACAACCTGAAAAAGTATGATTTTATGTAATGTAATGGAGACATCACATGGATTGCTCTGCATGTTGCTTTCTGAAGTGGCTCATCTCTTCACAGTACATGCACCCAGCAGTGAGTCTACAGGCAGCCATCAGGCCATAATGATTTACTGCAAGAGCCTTGTGTGTGGCGGCCTTATCTATGACATGAGAGGGAGGAGGGGACGCTAATCTTGGCCTGAGAAGAATAACAGCTGATAAGTTTTTTGGTAGGATGATATGTGTGCGTGTGTGTGGATAATTGTCTTTCAGTACAGGTCTGGGGGAGGTTTCACTCCCCACAGGAATGGGAACATCCCCACATAACAGTGGGTCAGCCACATAAATCATCTGTGCCACTGTGTCAGCGTGAATGTTATTAGGCCGATGTGGAATGGTGTTAATGTGAACTGATAATTATTCTCACCGCAGAGCAGATGAGAGAACTGAGGAACTTGAAAGCAAAAATCAGGATTGGTTTAACAGAAACTCATGTCATTCCTTTGTCACCACAGTATTTACTGCAAACCAAGTAGCAGTGAGAGAAAGTGTAGACGGATATTAGCGCTTTGAGAGTAGGCTTTAGTGCAGCGCACAATGCAGCTTATCACCCATTGCAGAAGTCATGATTAGGAATTTATGGGATCCGTTCAAACTCATTAAGTGCTTCATGTCGACTCAGTAGATGGAGTCGTCGCTGTGCAGGGGTTGTTAACTTTACTGCCAGTCTTTAGTGCTGCAATTTAACAGTCAGGTGAATAATATATGGAAGTTTTTTTTTAAGACAGCTATTTGATTTTTTTTAAATACTATATTATTTTTTACATTATATTATGTTATTATATATACATACACTATCAATAGAGACAAGATAGAGAATATATTTTAATTTTTTTTAAAACAGAAAACAGTGCTGAGGGAGTAAAGCTGTGTGACTCATGTCATTCTCTCTTAAAGACATATTTAAACAGAATTTTATGAATATGTTTACAAGCTCACTGGCTCAGTAGATGCAGGGCCAAGGACAGCTGCTGTCACCCTAAAGAAATAAGTATGAGTGACTATACACTTTAGAGGCTAAACACATTCTTTAGCAAATACCACACATATCATTTAAAGTACCTCCTTGAACACTGGACTTGAAACTGGAATAAATAAGCCTACTGTATACGAGAAAAACACATTGAAACCGTTTCTGAGAAGTTATTGTAACAGGGTGGCAGCACGATTGTGTGTTATTGCTTTTATCCATCCATCTCAAACCGCTTTATCCCCTGCGGAGTCGCAACTCGCGGGTATTGCTTTATGCAACAATTAATTCCACAAACAGTTAATACTGAGTAACTTACATTTTAGACAAGACCTCTCCAGTTACTTTCCAGTCTGTTTCGCTCCGCCAAAGAAATTAGGGACTTTAAGCAGCAGCTGCTGATACAACGGCAACAGAGTTCTTTTGCGCATGCGCGAATTTAACTGTTACTTCTTGACGTTCTACATGACGTTAAACTGTTACTTAAAATCCCTACTAATTTCTCAGCAGAGGACAGACGACAGCAGAATTTACGTTGAGTGAATTTGAGCAACACACAATAGTGTTTCATTTTCGAATGAATCAGTGTTATTGAACGAATCGGTTTAGTAAATGATTCAATGAGTCAATTGGTTCCTGAATGAATCAGCATTTTGAACAAACCGGTTGAATGAATCAATGGTTAAATGACTCACTCATAAAGACAGTATCTTACTGCCACCTATTGGCGTAACTTCATGTTACCTGCAGGAATAAATTCATGTTACAGTACCTGCAGGCTCTGTGAAATTACTTTGTGTTGAAACTTTATATTTGCCTGTATATGGCTAAAACATTTGGAATTATAAAAGTCCAAAAGTCTGAGTTTTGTGCACTTAAAATGGGGTTAGAGTTTGTTTAGAGCATTCACATAAGCCAAAAGTTTTGTGAATCACTCTCAGACCCTTGAAATAAACCGAACATGGCATATATTCAACCACTCTCTAATCCAAAAGACACATTTCATTTAGCTATTGAATGATCCATTAATTCTTCACGTACTGCTGTACACTTCACACTACAGTGATAGTGGTTTAGCTGAACAGTGACCCAAGGACATGTATTGACTTTGCATTTGTTCAAAACAAACCATTTGGGCATGTCAAACCAAACATTTTTTGTGATTGAATCACTGTTCCTAATCACGCGGATCCAAACAAATGACACGCCACTAGCTACGAAAAAGAGCTTAAAGACACAAGTGATGTCAGAATGAATGAGGTGATTTCTTCTTTGAAATGGGGCGTCTCCTCCTCGATGAAGCAGTAAAATAGTTGAACACATGCCTGTTTGGCTCTTTGGAGCCCCATCAAGGGATTTGACTGATTATGTGGTTGTTATTTGCATAGAGATTTACTGAGATTTTAAAAGAGAGAGAGACACTGATGGGAAAATACCTCTATGTCTGCTGCAGAACAAATAAAAGAATACAGATGTCTGGCCAATACACTAAAACTTTATCAAAATAACAACCATACAAAAGAACCTAAAACAACGTATTTTGAGATCGGTAATAATGTTAAAGGAAACACACATTCATAAAACTTATTTGAATACTGGTTGCGCCAACAGATCACAGTGGATATGACTTTTTTTAAACACAATGGTATAGGTTTATTTATTTATTTATTTATTTATTTATTGAAAGAAAGAAAGAAAGAAAGAAAGAAAGAAAGAAAGAAAATATTCAAGAAGAAATATTGAAGAAATATTTAAGATGCTGCACTATTTCTCTTTATTCAATACACTTGTGACAATGATCGTGTGAACTCATCTATAAGGTTAGATTTTCTTATTTCTCCAATTTCATGTTAATTGTTAAATTCACTTTTCACTCAAATTGTTTTTCTGATCATTTAAAATGAACTTAACATTGAATTAGTAACATACAAAGTAGAGGCATCAACTTTAGACTCCACATTATACATCAGAAGCTTTCAAGATTCCAGAATGAATATTCAATGTTCATTTATCAGCACATATATTCCAGGGTTGGGTGTGAGAAACCTCACAGACTGCAGTGTAACTCTACCTTTCCTCTCAGCCACCGGTAACACGAGGGGCTCCAAGTTCAGCTGTTGAAACAATCAGAAGAAAAATAGCGAGCATAAAATGCCATCTGCTTCACTGCTCAGCGCTTACAGGATTGTGAATAATGAAGGGAAACTGAGAAAAGCTTTGACTACAGAATTTATGTTGACTCAACAAAGCCTTGCTTAAAAGATTAAACAATCTGAAAATCTGAGCGGTCCAAAGCTTCTTTTCAGCTGCAGCTGTAACACCAACAAAATTAAGAGGTGTAAATCACCATATGAATGAGTGAAACAGCTCCTTCCTGAAAGAACAATGCAGAGAGGAACAAGAGATCAATATGAACAAATTATATTCAAAATAAAAATGCTTGAGCCATGTTTCAAGTTTGAGAATGATAAGAAACAGGTTTTTACGTTTATAAAGATACCTGTAAACTTGTTTATATTGGAAGGTCAATTCAGAGCTAAAAATCAGGACAAAGTGGTCCATCTGTGCACAGGGACAGATCAGAGAGGGGACCATAGGCTGGTTATAGAGATGTGGTGCTTTTCTCAGAATAAAGTGTTTGAACATCTGTTCTGGGCTACAGCTTTCTAACGTCATCCAATGCCACAGACAGTCTTAACAGACAGCCAAAATAGTAGTATTTACAGTAAAATAACCTCTTGACATAAATACACTCGACAAGCTGGAAAAATCTCACTTACTCCTTAAGATGTTTTCAGGTGTGAAAGTAGCAGTGAAACAGCAACATGTACAAGAAAAAGGTTATAGTGTGTGCATTGTCGGAATACGTACACAGCCGGAAGTCCAAGCTGGAAGTTATGTTTTTGAACATGGTAACTGGTTTTTCATTGGTCCAGGATGCTCATTACTGGCTAGTCTAAGATGATTAGCTGGTAAGTGAAACATTTTTGTTAAGTGAAATAAAAATAATATTGAAAAAGATTCATATTTTATTAACAGACTTCCATAAACTTGAAGATTATATAAGTTAACATTAACTTTGACGGCACAAAAATAATAAAAGTAAAATATAAACAAACAAACTAAATAAACTAAACAGTCACAGAGTAAGTTATGAGTTTTAACATTACGGTGCTGACAAATTTAGAATGTTAAATTTATATTATATATATATATATATATATATATATACAGTACAATCGAAAAGTTTGGAACCACTAAGATTTTTAATGCTTTTAAAAGAAGTTTCGTCTGCTCACCAAGGCTACATTTATTTTAATAAAAATACAATAAAAACAGTAATATTGTGAAATATTATTACAATTTAAATTTTTTCTATTTGAATATATTTTACAAAGTAATTTATTTCTGTGATGGCAAAGCTGAATTTTTAGCATCGTTACTCCTGTCTTCAGTGTCACATGATCCTTCAGAAAGCATTCTAATATGCTGATCTGCTGCTCAAGAAACATTTAATGTGTACAATTGTACAAAATATTTGTGTACAATATTTTTTTTCAGGATTATTTGATGAATAGAAAGTTCAAAAGAACAGTGTTTATCTGAAATCTAATCTTTTGTAACATTATAAATGTATTTACTGCCACTTTTGGTTGATTTAATGCATCCTTGCTGAATAAAAGTATTCATTTCTTTAATTTCTTTTCAAAAAAATAAAAATAAAAATTCTTACTGACCCCAAACTTTTGAACTGTAGTGTATAATGCTACAGAAGCTTTGTATTTCAGATAAATGCTGTTCTTTTGAACTTTCTATTCATCAAGGAATCCTGAAAAAAAAGTACACAACTGTTTTCAACATTGAAAATAATCATAAATGTTTCTTGAGCAGCAAATCAGCATATTAGAATGATTTCTGAAGGATCATGTGACACTGAAGACTGGAGTAACGATGCTGAAAATTCAGCTTTGCATCACAGGAATAAATTACTTTGTCAAATATATTTAAATAGTACACAGTTATTTTAAATTGTAATAATATTTCACAATATTACTGTTTTTTACTGTATTTTTAATTAAATAAATGTAGCCTTGGTGAGCAGACTTTTAAAAACATTAAAAACTTAGTGGTTCCAAACTTTTGGACCACATATATATATATATATATATATATATATATATATATATATATATATATATATATATATATATATATATATTATAATTATTATTTTTTTTTTTAATCCAAAAGTTTATGTTTTGGGTGTTTATTTCAACAGCGATTTGCAGGCCTGAAAACGCAAACTTTTGAAAACAGGTTTCAATGTGCACATTTTTGAAAACATTGTCTCCGTGTAAACTACAAAGATGGTGACATCATTTCATGCTTATTACGTGTTCAGTGTATTGGTGCGTAGTGTTCCTTTACAAAGTTACATCGCCAACTACTGGCCTGGCATAATGCATAATACAGCCTTTTTAGTTATTTTCGCGGATCAGTTTGAACAGGATCGTTTTGACAGTGTTGTCATTTGTATGCAAAAAACACGAAGGAAATTTTTTTCCCTTGGTTTTAGTACATCTTTGTCGTGTAAATGTACTCTAAGGGGCCATTTACATGACACCATTTTCAACTAAAAACTGAAAACAATTTATGAGTTTTGGCCGTTCATTTATGTGACAATGGTATTTTAGGGCCTGAAAACGCAAACCTTTGTAAATGTGTTTCAAAGTGCACGTTTTTGAAAGCGATACTGTTTTCGTCTCTTTGTAAACTACATAAACGAGAATTTGAGAAAGTGGTGATATCATCTGCATGTTTATTTACAAAGTGACATCGCCAACTACTGGCCTGGCATGCATAATTTTTTTAGCATGCATAAACGTTTTTAGTCATTTTCACGGCTCCATGTGAACGGGAATCATTTTGACAACGTTATCATCTGTACGTGGCAAAATGCAAAGGAAAGACTTTTTTAGTTTTTAGTACATTGTTGTTGTGTAAATGTACTTTACATTCAAAACTCTAATAAGCCTGAGTAATACTATGGTTGCTGGTTACCACATTGCACCAGGTAATGACCAGCTTAGACTAGCTATAAACAAACTACTATCTTTTTCCAAAACACAGGCAACAGCTTAAGATGGATTTTTCAGCAGGATATATGTGTCTCCGTGCACATATGAATGAGCACACTCAGCTTTAAAACCCCGCACAGCGACCCAGCAGCTCAAACATTGTAATGTTCTACAATACAGGAGCGATTGCGTGTGTTTGCCGAGCAGAGTGGTATGTGTTTCTAAATTATCCTTGTCCTCTGTACATGCTCGATCTCACCGCTCTGGTATGTAACACACACAGCCTCCTCTTCCCCTCCCTCCCTTCTCCTTCCTTCACTTCACACGTCCATACTTTCAGCAGACAACTGGCCTTTTAAAATCAGTTTATTCCACTTGTGTTTTTATTGTCCTGTAGAGAGTGCTTGCGGTCTGCTGCAGACAGGCGGTTATGTTGACGGAAGTGGCAGAAGGTGACATGCGCTTGAGTGTTTTAATGCATCAGTCATGCATGGTGAATTCTCTGTGGTGTTGTGTCTGTCTTTTTGAGAACGTACAGGTGACCCTGCAGGAAAGAAAAATGACAAATGGGGTCTATTTAAAATCTCAGTTTTTCTAGAATTGGTTAGACAGAGAGAAAATATGTTTTATTTCTCCGATTTATCTCGTAAGACATTTCTCATTGAAATCATCCAAGACCTAATTATGCGAGAAATGCTATCCATAGGAATATTCAGATCAGCAGCACGATTGTGACTGCGAGTGTAATATTGCTTTTACACCACAGTTCAAAAAACAAGTTAACATTGAGAAATGTACATTTTAGACACAATATTGCTAGTTATTAGTCTATATTTGTTCAGCCAGTGAAAACAAAAGTCACCACAGTTGTGCATCTCCTAGCAAAAGGCAGTAGTGGCAAATTAATCAGTGTTTTTGAAGGAATTGTTTGAGTGAATGATTAAATGATTCGTACATACACGAATGAATCAGTGTTTGATTCGATCTTCAAATTTATTAAATGAAATGAGTTTGATTCACTCAAATAATAATGAAAATTCATTGTACTTAACAGAAAAAAGTTGTGTGAACTCAAAATTTCATTGTAGTAAGCTGAGCTTAATATGATTGAGTTGCGTTGCAGCAGATTTCTAATTCCCAGTATGCTTTGCATCAGACTGTATAAATAAATGTTGAAATTAAGAGTTATTTAGTATGTTTTTGCACAAGATTATCATAGGGAGACAAGTTACCGTTTAATGTTGTGTTATGTTGGGATTTACAGCAGGTTCCGTTATGTTAGTTTTGTAGGGTTACCATTGTGGTGAAGAGTAGAGCCTGTGGTTAGGTTGAGGATAGGATGCAATACTTTTAAGACCACATATACTGTATGTACACTATAAAATAAATTACTGTGATTTTAACAGTAAAAAACTGTAAAAATGCTACGGTGAAAAACAGTTATTTGGTTTACAGAAAGTTTCCGTACTATATACAGGGAATAACTATAATAGATCTAACACTATATTTAATATAATTTTATGGTAAAATACTATTAAATTTACAGTTTTTGGAAGTGAAAAATAACAAGTCATTGTATAATTTACAGTGAAAAACCATAAAGTGACATTCCCACAATTCCCTGCGTGACTTCACATTTGATGTATTTCCATTGAAATAACTCTTTTTAGTTTCTTCTTAGTTTTTTCTAAACAGTTATGTACATTAGGGTTTTATGTTACATCTAATGTTGTTAAAGTAATGTTTATTGCATTTTTAAAATTTCATGTGTTACCATGATGGTGTTTAGTGTTTGTGTGAATGACACTGTGTGCACCTTCTATATATTAGTATTGTTCTTCTCAGCTTGTGGAAAAGCTGCTTGTGAGGAACTTTGATTAATCATGTGATAGTTGTTGTCGGTGTATTACAAATGTACAAAACAGATAGTAGTACTTCAATGGGTTGGTAAATTAACATTTTATCAGTTAATGAAATATGTTTTTTACCGTAATTTTAATGCAATATTTTTTACATTACTACCGTATTTTTTACGGTAAAGTTCTGGTAACCACAACTGCTGTTTTTTTTTACCATACATTTTATGGGGATTTTTTTTACAGTGTGATTTGATTATATACATGCAAGTATATAATGTCAGTCTCTTTGATAGTTGTAATAGCATATGTTATTTGCTATCTAACATTTAACCAAGATCGGAATGTGATATTTATGTAAATTAACTGTATATAATTGACATTATGATGAGTTGGGCGAGGCTGAGAACTGTGGGATCAAAGGGATGCCGGTGACATGATTGTTAATGAGAGACACCTTTGCACCACACTGACCTTGCTCCACTTCCATGGCTCTCGGCCCCGCCCCACTTGTCACAAAAATTTTACGTTCTATTAACTTTCTCAAAAAAAAAATTCATGTACTTAAATGTTTTTGAGTATTCTGAACTTGAGTTTTAAGTGTCATAAAGTATTTGTTTTGAAAAAATTTAACTCGTGAACTTCCGTTAGCACTAACCCTGCCACCATTTTGAAGTGCACTCAATTTTGTCAAATAGACGAGGGAAGTTTATTTGGGCAGACCTTCGACCCCTCAGTTTTGACTAAGGGAGCGAGTCTACTCATATGAATAGTTCAGGCAGATCTTAGGGTTCCACCAGTAGTGGGCACTCATGCAAAGAAAGCAATGACATTATATCCAAGTGAACGAGACAGAGGGAAGTTGGCTAGGGAAGGTCACAAAAAAGTGGACTTAAAAAGCCTGAGTGAATGATTCAATGACTTCCTCATAACAGCAGTCAATTGATTCAATCCCGAATGAATAAGATTTTTTGAACAACTCGATTTAATGACTCAATCATAAAGACAGTCCCTTGTTGCCACCTACTGTTGCATGTTTGTAACTTGCAGAAAGAGTTGCTGAAAAATCCCTACCATTAATACACAAACTGACAGGAACAGGCAAACAAAGACAAATGAGGTGGAACAAACAATGAAAATTCCCAGCACCCCTTAGCAACACCCTGGCAACTACCCAAAGTCTCTGAGCTACCCAAGCATCCTCTAAGCAGCACAAACAGAAAAAAATGTGTTTGTGATGAACTTGCAAAGCCAGCTCATAGGGAATTGACTAAAATATAAACCAGAACTCTCCAAACCTGTTTTTATAAGTCTTTCTTGAACAGGCGCAACCACAGCAGTCTAGACTGTACGCATGTTTAGAGCGTAACATAACAGCTACACTGGCAGATGTGAATTCCTTTTACACCGGAAAGGTAGTAAAAAGAGAAACAAAATGAGGGAGAGAGCAAGAGTGACACCAAGAAGCTGGAAGTCTGAAAATCTTTTTCCGACCACAGAGCTGACCTTTAAATTTCAGCTCACAAAGCTAAGGTGAGACCAAATCTCCAGCTTAATTTAGGAAGACAAATCTGCTTTAATTAGTGTCAGTTCTTAATGATCAGGTGACTCCTGTGGTTGTCTGGGAGACTCAGCCTGCTAATTGAGTTTTTTTTTTTTTCCTGTTGGAAAACATCACTCTCAGCGGGGGCTGAGAGATAGTGACAAAATGAGGTTTGGCAGGCCGGGACCATTGAGAGTGTTATGTGTACACAGCTAAGTCAATAGATGCTGGAGAGACCCTGAGGCCTGAAACAACCTCCTCCTGCACACTTGATTCTATGCGAGCAAGATTATAGATTTATTTTTTTTCACTTTCATATAATGCAGAATTGAATATAAGGGAAGGGCACCTGATCCAAAAATTGCAGTCTCAGAGCAAAATATACTATGCATTTATGCCCTGATTAATGTAATATATGTCTATGCAAGCAAAAAGAGTAAATGAAGATGTGATTGGGAAAGGCATTTTTTTTTTTTTTTGATAAAAGTGCCTGCTAACTGCCTACTAACTATGTTGATTCATAAACGACCAGACAAATTCACACTGTAACAGTCTATGGAAAAACTTTTAATTGTTTCCCAAAACGGTGCATTTAGCGTGTGTAACAGAAGTTAGAAGGAGTCACGCTGACTTTTTCATGTTCTGCTTTTCTCCAGCCATAACATTTTGAAGACTCAACCTAAGGCATAATGTCACAGAGTAAAACATGTCAGTGATTATGTGTGATTAACACTAATAACTGTTTAAATGTTGTAGGTGGGGATGCTGGAGATGGTGGAGCTCAGAGCCGAATGAGGCAGAGACAGTGATCTGATGGTCCATGTGACATTACAGGCCTAATCGGGTCCAGATGTGCCTGGCTTCGACTACAACTAAAACACAGCCAGAGAAAAGGGCCCCTCTGACGTCCCAGGACACTGCAGTCCTAAAGGCTAGAGCAACAGCAGAGCTAATATAACGTTTGGAACCCAGGGTAAAGATGTACAATGAGTACATTTTTTAAGATAACAATGTTCTTTTATAATATTAAAATATTATATAACTTTAAATGTAATATTTTATTTTGTAATTTTTATTTTTGTCTTTTAGCTATGGATTATATTAGATTAGCATCTACTTTTACTCCAAAAAAAAAAAAAAATAATAATAATTTTATTTGAGTCCAAGTTAAATATGGACTATATTAGCTTACGCATGTGTACTCCTAAAAAAAAAATAATAATAAAAAAATAAAAATCACACATTAAACTTTTTTGAAACATTTAAAATCTACACTCTCACACTTATTTGGGGTATTCCGTGCATGCATGGTGAATTTAACCATTTCTCTTTAAGTTTTCAGTTAGCTTACAGTTAGCAACCCGATAGCTTAGCATATGCTTACCAGTTAACCCTCTAAATATTTATTAATAAGTTGCTTCATAGAGTGCCCCAGGGATGACACATTTTTGTAGGCCAATCCAGAAGTTAGTGGCGCACGGGTTCCCTCGGTTGAAAGCCTATGCATTTTTCCCATAGACTTTTGGAAAATCGCAGAAAATAAGCTCTGTGTTTAACAAAGGGTTATGACACTTACACGTTTTGTCTATCAAACGGTATAATGGTATAAACAGACTACAGCACACCATGGTCGCAGATCAACGTCGTCACCACCAAGCGTCCTCAAACTTTATTTAAAAACAACTTTATTTAAAAACATGCTCGCTGATTATGATCTGCGCTGTGTATGAATACTTATCCACTTTTTCATGAGAAATGCTGTCTATATGTCCTGTTTGTCATGATAACGTCTAAAGTCCCCGCCAAAGGAAGTAGTCACTTTTAGCAATTTGTTAGCAACCGCCGATTTTAAGACACAGTAAAAGTTTAAAAAAATCACAAGTGGGTTATAAATGGTGTGTTTTATGTCATAGATCAAAACGTGAAAGTATTTAGAGGCTTTGTTAACCACAGACCTTATTTCGGGTGATTTAGCAAAAACCCATTCAAAAAACCCATAGACTTTACGGCACTGGAACCGGAAGTCCTAAAATGCTAACTCACTTACGGGTTTTGCCTACAAAAATGCGTCATCCCTGAGGTACTCTATTGGTGGCAGTTTCTATGGGCCGCTATATGTAAACCGTCCGCCATATTGGAACGGTCAAAGCCGGTTTCCTGGTTTCAGCAGGAAATATGTCAAAACCGGGAATTAAAACATTTATTAAAGAATTCAATATTGATAAACTTCACTGAACTGTAGAAATCTCAGACTCAGTCCATGTTGTGTCTGGGATATTACATACTATACCACAGAAGATGGAAGTGGTCAGCAGGCTTTAGCCAATATTCAACATGTCAGTGGAATCAATTTAACATTCCATTCATCAGTAAACTTATTAGCAAGCTTCCCAAACCCCATTCCTGTTGGGCCATTACATCTTTGTAGAGATAATCTGTAATATGCTGAAAGCCGTTGGAATGCCCTAACAGCACACATGTGTGCTCATACCAGCGCTCACACACACACACACACACACACACACACACACACACACACACACACACACACACACACACACACACACACACACACACACACACACACACACACACACACACACACATACAGAGCGGCAGTGACCCGTGTGCAGCTAAAACACAAGGATGAGGTAATGCCCCATCCTGCTCCATAGGAAAACAAGCAGGGCTTTGAAAGAAGCTATAATTCACCGATTCTCTAACGCCACCCATATGTCTCTGATTCACTATACACCCACCACTGGCCTAACCTGCCTGGAAAACAGACATTCCTCTCTCAGGAGGGCCTGGATCTCAGTGGTAACTGTTACTGATCTCTGATTAGCAAAACACTTTTTTGTGTCTAAAGGTACACAGTGCAATCTTTGCCACCATTTTAGGTGATTGTAAAAAATTTATTTTTGTCATAGGGCAAAACCAGCCATCTTGGATTGATAAGTATCCAAGTTTTTTCCCAAGATCTCACTGGGATCACATCGTACAAACTGATGAGCAACAATCATGAGGAGCAAAAAACTAAACTTAGTGTCTCCACCTGGATTCACTCACTAGCAGTCGGTGGAGTGCCCAGCTGTGCTGCCCTGGGATGTTCAGCACATTACATGCTGCCACTGTTTGTGCCTGTTGTCGGTGCTGACGCCATGGCAACCTCTCTGCAGCGGAGTTCGTCATATCTTGAGAGGGGGAATGGAAACAAGAGAAAAAACTGTCTGTGTGATATTCCCACTAAAGCTCCTGGAAAACTTTGGTGGAAAAAGACAGAAAGTAGAGTGAAGAAGATATCAACTAGGATCATAAATGACAAAAAAAGAATGAGAAAGATTGTGAACTCATATAACCCTAAGCTAATTCAGATGTTTGCCTGGCATAAATGTTTTTGTTTTTCCAAATAATTTGGATTGCAAGCCTTTGTATACAATTAAATAAATTATATTACCTTTAAGCCACCTACAGTATACACTTGAGCAATAATATTTTCCTCTGGGTTACAATCAATCAATACAACTTTTAAAATGTTAAAATTATAAATTATTAATAAAAAATAAATACATAAATACATACATTTTTTTTTTATTTTAAATTTTGATGATTAGAGCGTACAGCTCATGAAAGTCCAAAATCCAGTATTTCAAAATATTATAATATTTCCTAAGATCAATCAAAAAATGGATTTGCAAAACAGAAAAGTTCAAGTTCTTTAAAGTATGTTCATTTGTACACTCAATACTTGGTCGGCAGCACATATTACAGCAAATGACTTGCTCTAGCACACATTACAGCATCAGTGAAGTGTGGCATGGAAGTGATCAGCCTGTGGCACTGCTGAGGCACTATTGAGCCTTCTGATCATCTGTTTATTGTTGGATCGACTGTTTCTCATCTTTCTCTTGAAAATATCCCATAGATTCAGGGGTCAGGCATGTTGGCTGGCCAATAAAGCACAGTAATATCATGGTCAGCAAACCACTTAGAAGTGGTTTTTGCACTGTGGACAGGTGCTAAGGTCCTGCTGGAAAAGGAAATCAGCATCTCCATCAAGCTTGTCAGCAGATGGAAGCATAAAGTGCTTCAAAATCTCCTGGAAGATGGCTGCATTGACTTTGGTAGTCCTTTTCCTGAAGATGTCTGAGTGTGGTGACTCTTGATGCACTGACTCCGGCTTCATTCAACTCATTGTGAAGCTCTCCCAAGTGTTTGAATCGGCTTTACTTGACAGTATTCTCAAGCTTGTGGTCATCCCTGTTGCTTGTGCACCTTTGCCTACCCAATTTCTTCCTTCATGTCAACTTTGCATTTAATATGTGACCCGTCACGGAAACCAGGGACACAAGTCGGCAGCACAACTCTCGAGCAAAATGAGAAAGAAGCATTTTTTTTCAAAATTGGTGATTTTCGTTTTTTTGCAGAATCTGTTAGTTGAGATCATGAAGAAGCCTTTCCATGTTTGAGATAGCAGTATTGGTATATTTAAAAGCGTACATTTTGAGGTTGAAATCAGCTTGTTTTTCGGAGATTCTAGCACGCAGTAGGGGCGTGTTATTGTCTGTGTGTATTTCCATACTGGGAAGCGTGGCTACTTATTATGCAGCGCCCTGGCCGGCTCTAGCTGATATCAAAATTCAATGAAGAACCGTGGCCGTTACACCGAAAATGTTTTGAAGTAGGCCTACTTCTTCGACAAGCCGGATGCTTATGAACACGTGCTCACTGATTCTGAAGACGATCTGAGCGACGATGAAAGCGGCATAATAAGACATTACCTCTCTGGAGTCGGGTAACGCGCCGGCGCAATTTGCAGGATTTTTTTCACATTGCAGCAAAACAGACTTAAAATACTCTGTGATTTTTTGTCATAGAGACATAATATATCAATTGAAACTATAGAATGTCTTCTTTTATTTGTGTACACTCAGAGTAAAAACAAAATGTTGTGCTTTTTGTAAAATAAAGAAAACTAACATGATGCGTGATCTCTCATCTCCCTCTGAACGAAGTCCAATCTGATAGTTCTCAGAAAATGAACTGTAACTTAGTGAATACTAATCACAAAAAAATTATACTTATGTCTGAAAAACATTGAAATGTCAAATTTTAAATCGTGTAAGTCAAATCGAAAACAAACCTTCTGTATTTATGTAATCTGTATGAAAAGAGAGCCATGTCAGACGCCCGTGATTCAGCTCATTATCCGCTAAAGTGGCCATGCCCACGGAGCCAGCGCTATTCAGACGCAAATTCAGTCAATACATGCATTCGTCATCTCAATCGTGTATTTATTGTCTTGCAAAGTGTTTTGAATAGCCATAGTTAGCGATCTCTGGCCTCTGTTAGTTCAGTTAGTATCCTTTATTATTAATAGTATGCAGTCCATGCAGCTTTACAGGTATGGCTACAGGGGGTATGGCTTAGATGTAAATTAGCCCTATTGTCACTCCCAGCAGGTGAGAACAGGTGAGAACTGCAACTTTAGAGACGTTTTTCTCCCTATAGAGCTTTCTTGAGTGCCTACCTTCAAATGGCCACAACTTCTCCAAATATTATCAGATTTTCATGTGTTACACATCGTTGGAAAGCTTGGAGACTACACTTTCAGAATCTGTGAATAACTCAAAATGCCCCAGGACTTGTGTCCCTACTTTCCGTGACTGGTCACATATGCTTTGATACATCACTCTGTAAACAGCCAAACATTCAGTAATGACCTTCTGTGACTTACTCTCTTTGTGGAGGGTGTCAGTGATTGTCTCCTGGACCACTGCCAAGTCAGCAGTCTTCCCCATTAGTGTGGTTTCAAAGAACAAGAGATACCCGGAATTTATACTGTGGGATGGTCATTTAATGAAACTCAAATGTAAATATTCTAATATTTTGAGATACTGGATTTTGGACTTTCATTAGCTGTACGCTCTAATCAACAACAAAAAAAAAACAAACAAAAAAAAAAACTTTTGAAATGTTTTACTTTACATGTAGGGAATCTAGAATAAGTGAGTTTTATTTTTTTAAATAATTTATAATAAAAAAACGAAGTTCATATTCTAATTATATGACCAGCATCTGTATATATAGCCTATATTATATATTATATATATACATATATATATACAGTACAATCCAAAAGTTTGGAACCACTAAGATTTTTAATGTAATTTAAATGTAATTTATTTAATTAAAAATACAGTAAAAAACAGTAATATTGTGAAATATTATTACAATTTAAAATAACTGTGTACTATTTAAATATATTTGACAAAGTAATTTATTCCTGTGATGCAAAGCTGAATTTTCAGCATCGTTACTCCAGTCTTCAGTGTCACGTGATCCTTCAGAAATCATTCTAATATGCTGATCTGCTGCTCAATAAACATTTATGATTATTTTCAATGTTAAAAACGGTTGTGTACTTTTTTTTTTCAGGATTCCTTGATGAATAGAAAGTTCAAAAGAACAGCATTTATCTGAAATACAAAGCTTCTGCAGCATTATACACTACCGTTCAAAAGTTTGGGGTCAGTAAGAATTTTTATTTTTATTTTTTTGAAAAGAAATTAAAGAAATGAATACTTTTATTCAGCAAGGATGCATTAAATCAATCAAAAGTGGCAGTAAAGACAATTATAATGTTACAAAAGATTAGATTTCAGATAAACACTGTTCTTTTGAACTTTCTATTCATCAAATAATCCTGAAAAAAAATATTGTACACAAATATTTTGTACAATTGTACACATTAAATGTTTCTTGAGCAGCAGATCAGCATATTAGAATGCTTTCTGAAGGATCATGTGACACTGAAGACTGGAGTAACGATGCTGAAAATTCAGCTTTGCATCACAGGAATAAATTACTTTGTGAAATATATTCAAATAGAAAACAGTTATTTTAAATTGTAATAATATTTCACAATATTACTGTTTTTACTGTATTTTTACATAAAATAAATGTAGCCTTGGTGAGCAGACGAAACTTCTTTTAAAAACATTAAAAATCTTAGTGGCTCCAAACTTTTGGACTGTACTATAGGCTATATATATATATACATACACACACACACATACGTAAGACTGAAGTAATGTCGAATGAAAATTCAGCTTCATCAGAAATTCAAAATTCAATATTATTGTTCAACAGTAGTTATAGGTGCTAATTTTTAATGGTCCATTTTGAAATAATAATAAAAAAAATCACTTTCATTATATTTTCATATTGCCTATTAATACAGGGTGCATTTTTAAAGAACATGGTGGTGACTAAAGAACAGAATTTTCATTTTTGTGTTAACTATCCCTTTAATAAAAGGTAAGAAAACCTATCGGCTGGATCTCGTTCGATGATGTCCTGTCCTTCTTTCAGCCAGACACCTAGCGGCTGTCATCTTGATGAATGTGTCAACCTTCCAGGGCCTGGTCAATCACTCAGCTTTTGGTTTCCCTCCTTTATGAAGGTCGTTACTCCGCTTCGCCTCTTGAGAGGCTTGGCTCTCAGGTCTGTGCTTTGTAATGAGGGATGAGATCCTTCGTAACGGTTTCCATAGCGCTGAGGTAATCGATCTAGCGCTCAGGAATTGAGATGGAGACTCTGCTTTTTCTGCAAAGGCTGAGAGCCTGTTGTGTCGTCCGTTGTCTTTGAGAGGTATGTGATTGTCAGTTTGCATTAAAGGGAGAGAGGCAGAGGGTGTTATAACAAAATGAAACTTGACACCATCCCATCTGTCTCTGTTACTAACAAAAACACAGAGACCCTTGAATTTCGTCTCACGGCACGAAATAACATAGCTCTTTTTAAGAGACATGGAAAAGAGCTAGCAAAAACACAAAGCATTGGAAAAACACTTTGAAAATAGAGTAGGCCTACTACAAAAACAATGTACTTTTCATTATGAAATACTGTTATGCAATGCAAGAATAAAAACCAATACTGTAATAAACTTTTTGAGTATGAGGTATTATAAGGGGGAGGAAACAAAACTCTTAGGCTCTGTTTACACCTGGTATTAAGATGCGTTTTGTCTGATCAGATCACATGGGAGACATGTTCCTGTTTACACCTGGTATTTTAATTCCATCTCTTTTGTCCTCTTTCAACCACTTCTGTCCTGATTTCTTCTAAGAGTGGGTACATGTATGGGTTTTTTCAGATCTTTCGATCTAATGAACAAAATAAGCTTGCACAATGTACATACTGTTTGTACACGCCTGGAGATGATGGAAAAACATAGCATAAGCTTTCATTTCTTCTCTGATAGCAGCAAGACCACGCTGAACGTTCTGAGTGCATGTTACAAATCAGGAGTGGTAAGGGAAAATGCTTGGTACATTTTTCCGTTTTCTAACCAAACTTGGATCTCCAGCCAACAAAGTTTAAATCCCACCTGGCTAGCGCGCTTTCCATACTGTTTATGCATTCATTCAGCGGGCGGAGAGTAGGCGGTCTTTTGTGGCTGTTCGAACACATTCGACCACATGAGCGTCTACACTATGAAAGCAATCCGTTCAAATGCATTTTCGTCTACCTCCAGGGTTGCCAGTTTTTCAGAACAAAACCCAACTGCTACTCAAACTAGCCCAAAACTAGCCCAGTCGCATTTCAGTGGGGGTCTCATGGTAAAAATTGCATTCCAGGTGGTAAAATCCACATTTTTGGGTTGGTTCCCCTGGTAAAATTTGCTTTCCATGGGTTAAATTGGGTTATTTGGGGTTGCTTCAACCCTTGGACATGAAAAACAACCCGTGGCAACAGTGTAAAAGTAGCCCAATGGCAACACTGACTACCTCTGGAAGTGGTCGAAAACGGACAAGCTCAAAACATATTAGACCCCATTTACACCTGTATTTAGTGTCGTCTACCTATGATCCGATCGACCAAGACGCAAATTAATGCCGCGTTCCAGGCAACCCGTAACCAGTGTTTTTCCAACCTTCAACCCGTGAAAGTGCACTGGAACAGCAGTCAAAGCCGTGACTTCCCACCCGTGAACTCGTACTAGATCGATGTACTCCCAGTTACGAGTTCTGACGTCACATAGCCCGCGAAACTACAATGGCAGCCCCTATGGATGCAGTGTTTATGCAAGTGCACGGTAAAATAACGTAAAATAAAAGGTATAACAGCTTCTCTTGCCTTATGCACCATTTTCCTCCTCTGTTTCCCTCATATAAGCAAGGAGTAAGCAACTTTGGCATAGAAATTATTGTTAATGAGCATAAGCCCCCTACGGTCCGCCATGTAGGTTTGTTTACACTTTTACGCAGTTTGGCATGACTTTCCTGGAACGCTACAAAGTCGTGAGTCGTGATTTAAAGTTGTGACTTACGGGCTCAAAAACCTGCCTGGAACGCAGCATTAAGGGATGGTATAATGCCACTTTTACAAGATGTAAAATAAGTCTCTGATATTCCCAGAGTGTGTATGTGAAGTTTAAGCTCAAAATATCCCACAGATAATTTTTATAGCATGTTAAATTTGACACTTTTTGAGGGTGAGCAAAAACGCTGCGTTTTTGTGTGTGTCCCTTTAAATGCAAATGAGCTGCTGGTCTCAAAAGGGGGCAGTTTCAGGAGCTCATGTTAGCACTTAGCAGTGCCTCACATTACCTCACACAGACTCACTGAAACTGTCAAGAAATTTTGAAAAAATGTTTGGTTTAATATAAATTCTAGGATTAGTGATGTCACCAATCCATGAAGAAGCTCGTTGTAGTCCCTACCAGCCGTTTGTTGTAGTTCTTAAACAGAGAATTCTTTAAAAGACAATATCTCCCTATGCATTGAACTTTCAGCGCTGAAACTTTGCAGATGCTGTTTATGCTCAAGTAGCAACATTACACACTAACTAAAGTTAAAAAAGTGAAATAGCAATGAACCACCCCTTTAATACCAAGTGTAAACAGGGCCTCAGAGACAAAAGGGAGAAATGTAAGCCTGCTAAATGTAAGCCCCACCCTTCAGTAAAAAGAACCAATCACTGAGTTGATACAGTTTTTGAGCTACAAAAACAATTTATGATACCACTGATCCAAAAAACAAAAAAAAACAAAACACTACCGTTCATAAGTATGGGACTGGTAAGATTTTATAAAATGTTTTTGAAAGAAAGTCTCTTATGCTTACCAATGCTATGTATATCTAAAAATGTTGTGGGGCGGTTTCCCAGACAGAGATTAAGCCTAGTCCTAGAATAAAATGGCCCTTTAAACAAGATTAACAGAAATCTGCTTTCTCTGTCATGGTTTAAAACAACCCTAGACTAATCTAGTCCAGAGTTTAATAAACTGATTTCCTAGAGGAAGACTAGAGATACTCCAGGACTAAATTGAGGTTTAAATTAAGCCTACCAGGAGGCAGGTTTAACTTCTGATTAACGGTATGTTTCAAAGAAGACTCATGTATTACTTGGAGATATATATATATATATATAATAGTTGTGTTTTTTTGATTTTTTGATGCTGTTCACTGAAACAATTTATTTTGATTTAACACCATTGTTTCCGGTTCAAATGTGAATTAAATGCTTCAAGTTAAATTGACTTTTAATGGTTACTAGAACTCACCTGATATTTTCATTTTAAAATAACATGTTTCAGTCAAGTAACCCAATCAAACAAGACTTTCACTTCCCATCATGCTTTGCACCGGGCTGAATTGGGAGAGTAAATGTTGAAAAAGTGTTATTTTATGCATTTTTTGGAAAGAGGAGAATATGGAGAGACTTCTTACTGTTTAATGTTCTATTATGTTAAATTTTTTATTTTAGTGTTTTTTGGAGATTACCGTTGTGGTGAAGTGTAGAGCTTGTGCTTGGGTTGAGGACCTGCTAATGAGAATTACTTTTTTTTTTAATATAATGAAGCAACTACTATGATAGTGCTTTGGATCAAACCAGTATTATTTCTAGACTGCAAACACTGATCATCACATGTGTAAATAGTAATGTTTAGTTTGTTGCTATGTAAAGACAAAACAAAAGCATTAACAATCTAAAAAGAAAAAAATCTTTTTAAAAAGAATTCATTACAAACAGATTTCCAGGCATTTCTTTTTTTCACAGCTGAGTATTTTGCTTGCTTTAAAAGAAATGTCTCTTGTTTAGTAATTTTTTTTTTTTTTTTTTTTGATTTAAGTCTTTTTCTGCTTCCATTGTTTTCCTTGGATTTGCTTCTCAGTTCCATGCAATTTTAAGGTTTTCTTGGTTCATTCCATGTTTTACAGGCAACCTCTCTCATGCTAATTCAGACTAGCACAGTTGGTTTTAAATGAATCTAGTTTATTTTAAGTCAGGACTCCATAGTCCAGGTTTTAGTAATCTGTACTTAATCTGTGTTTCAGAAAGCCATTTTTTAAGACACGATTAACTATTCTAGATTAAACTTTATCCTGGCTTAATTTAAACCCTGTCCAGGAAACCGCCCCATTGTGTGTACATATATATACTCTCCAGACCTGATGCTTGACCGATCAGGAACATCACAGTCCTTCAGAAGTAGACTTCCAGAAGCATCTCGGCTGCTTGCTGCTGCTCCCATTTGATGCAGCTACACATTTAGTATGAAGAAAAATCAAAGTACAACCATAAATAAACTTTAGACTAAATTGCAGGTGTGAAGTGCCAATGAATATGAAGCAGAGTAATGTGTGCCCTCACTGGAATGAAGTCTGCAGCCTTTTCACATTTTCTGCTTTGATTGTGGGATAATGTTTGCAAAAGACTCAAATATGGTGAAATGTGTTTAGAAATGGTCAATTTAAACTGAGAAGGTTTTGCTTTTATTGGTAGCTGAAGGCAAAATATAGATTTATCAAACTAGATTTTGATATTTTCCAAAGAAAATAGGGTGGTAGCTTGCCAACAAACACAACACAAGGGTGTTTTCTAGCATATTGCTATGGGGTTGCTATAGGGCGTGTTGGGTGGTTTCTAGGTGGCTGCGTACTGGCCACAGTGAAAAGAGCCAAAAACAGACATTCTGGTTGATATTTAAAAGTCTATGGGGCGGTTTCCCGGACAGGGTTTAAATTAAGCCAGGATAGGCCTTAATCTAGAATAGTTAATCGTTGCTTAAAAAATGGCTTTCTGAAACACAGATTAAGTACGGATTACTAAATCCTGGACTATGGAGTCCAGACTTAAAATAAACTAGATTAAATTAAAACCAACTGTGCTAATCTGAATTAGCATGAGAGAGGTTTTTTATTAAAGATTATGAGGGCACATGAATTTAAAAATGATGTGTAAATCATCATAAATCATTTATAATAAATACTGAAATATTTCGATTTCATGGTGACTTTAACTTAGGTATGAACAATAATAGTAATGTGAGCCCTAGCAACCACCCTTAACTAGCCAAAATATTTAATAAACAAACACAAGGCAAGCAGGATTTGTAGAAATGTGTTGATGATCTTGCTTTGTAGAAGATTCTGTGCAGCCACAGAAAAGAAAAAAAAAAGACGATTACAACGGCATAACTCACTTCTGTCAGAGATAAAAGATGTTACAAGAAATAATACATCTATACCCAGCTCCGACAAGACACAATAACTCAATTCCAGTGGAATGCAGGATTGCTCCATATCCCAGTGATGTTGAAATCCTGTTCTGATTTAAAAGAAAAGAGTGTTTGGCTGGAAATGAACAAGAGCTGTGGGAATATGAATGTGTCAACTTGTTTCACTTGATCATTTCAATCAAAAAGCCAGTGACTCTATTTTGATTTTTGAAGGATCCCTCCAACTAGTTGAGTTAATGTGTCCTTTGACCCTGGAGCTGCATCATTTTCTCCATTACTTCTTGAGGAGGGGGGAGAGTGACACACTTTAGAAAGAGAGAGAGAAACAGACTAAATACCTTTTGGCAGCCGTTCCAGCTTCACATTATGCAAGCTCAGAGTCTTTCAAGGCAGTGCCAGCACAGCATGATACAACCTTATGAAACATTAACATAGAGAACAAGACAAAAGAGGGGAAAAAGATGCAGTGGCAGTGAGGAAGGAATGGGTGAGGCATGTGGAACAGGGAAGGATGGGATGAAAAGAAAGACGACAATGGAAAGTGTGTTAATGGCACAAATCTTGACCAGTCATTCCATGGGAAATAGGAAACTAGGTTGGTCACTGAGTTAAAAGTGCTGTTTAAGCAAACCCGTCTATATTGGCAATGCAGCCGGCAGCTGTTTTCTAGTTCTGCAAATACAGCTCCAATCTTAAAGAACATGACATGAAAATTCCAAATTGTTTGCAAAGTTTACATGTAGAGATTGCTAGATTTCATTTTCAGGTTTATTGATAAAAATATAAAAAAAAATATATTTAAATAAATAAAAATATATTTCATGAAATGAAATGAAAAATACTCATGACGCTGCTATAAAATTATTTGTCAGAGTACAAGTTCAATTTGTACCACTGTAGTTGAGGTCAAGATACATATTCATGACACTATTATAATGGCGTCATGACAGCCAATGTCAAAACCAACCACATGACAGTTTAATGTAATGTTAACCCATAAAGCTAAATAATGTCAAGTTGTCATGACAAAGACACTGACAGGTTATGATGTATTGGTTTATGTCAAGTTGTCATAACTCGGACACCTCAAACTATGTCATCTTTGCATTAAAAATGACATAATTGAGCGAATGACACTTAATGACGGTTGTCATAAAAATGCATAAAAGCTCATTCATATTCATGACGTGTCGTCATGATTATGAAGGTGTCATGTCAGTCTTATGCATACCCCTTTAAGTAAAGTGTTACCGAAAAAAGTAATCTGATTACATAACTCAAGTTACTTGTAATACATTACCCCCAACACTGGTTGTCAAACTGTTGATTTTTTTTTTAATTTGCTGGTGTTGTTTCTATTTTCAGTTTGCAGAGGTTTGAGCTTTGTGCTATTTGCAGCGCGTTTCTGTATTTGGTTGTATTGTGACAAGCTCTTTTACTGTAGCTAAATGTCAGATATGAAAATGAGTATTGTATGCGCTTGAGGAGGATGAAGATGGGTTGTGGGGCGGGGGAGGCTAGGTTAAAAGGTCAGCACGACTGAAACAGTCACTTGTGTGTCCGAACAATTCCTCTATCGATCAGTCTGGAAGGAGTGGGCAGAGGACAGGCCTAAATAGTTACAGGCCCTATAGAGAAGGGCAGGGTTCACTGACCTCTCATTCTTTCCATCGGAGTGTCAGCGCTCTGTATGGTAGAACTGCTCTGAATAGAGTATAGTTTTTGTCAAGACACTCTGTTTTCAATTGCACTGTAACTCGTAGAGATTAGGATTTTCTCTGCCCCTATTTTTTTTTTAAATAAAAAAGTGTGTATATATATATATATATATATATATATATATATATATATATATATATATATATATATATATATACACACACACATATATATACATATACATATATATACATACATACACATACATATATAATACCTTTATTAATTAAATACAACAAAACACTTGTGAATATGTATCTTTTCATTACATATAAAAAACCGGTCAATAAATACTCATTTTAGAACTTGAAATATTTAGACAACCGAAAAATGACTCGCAGTTCAGTGAAGAATTGAGTTGTGAACTCTGTAAAAGTGTTATTTTAGTATCACTGAGATGCTAGTTTTTTTTGATAAAGAATTATTTTTGTCATTTTTGCCTTAATTATGACAGGACAGTAGGTTGACAGGAAGCGAAGTTGGAGAGAGAGAGGCAAAGCCACTGGAAGGCAAGCCTGCAACCTTTAGCCAAAAAAGCATAACAACTAATGCTAAGGCTTCGGCTGCGGCGGTACGCAGGGAAGGAGTTTTGAACGATGGGCACTGATGTCACGGTCATTACACAATAGGCTGAGAGGTGCCACACGTGATTAAGGTAGCCGTTACACACACTCTCATCTCCCTATAATATACAATCTCTGGAGAGAGGGGGATGGTAATGGTCCACGAGCCGGAACTCAAAATCGTGACGCCCAAAACACAACCGCTTTATATGTCGGCGCGCTGCCCACGAGGCTATTGTCGCTGACCCGTTAATTTTTTTTTTATTAATATTCGGAATTACTTTTTCCTTTTACATTTTGTTTTTGTTTTTAAACAGTTTTAGTAATTTTAAAATGTTTTAGTAATTTAGTCATTTTTTAAAAAAATAGTTTTTATTTTAATTTCAGTTTTAGTTATTTTAGTACATCAAATTAAACTAAATGAAAATGAGAAATGATGCCTGTGCAACTAGATGAAAAAAACCCCAAAAAAAACCATTTCAGTTAATGTTTATTTTATTTAAAGTAATGGAATTTTTATGGTTTTATGGTGAGTTTGAGGCTGTTTTGTGAATCTTTTTGATTTAAAAAGTAATTTATTTGTGAATCGGAGATCCCAGCTCAGCGGCATCACGTGCTGTACTCATCCCGTACAAGGACACTGGTATGCACACAGACTAGAATTCAAATTATTTACTTGTCGCATCTAGAGACCTGCTTTTTATCCCGATGTAAAACATTTCCTCTCTCAGCTTAATGTGCAGCAACAGCTATAACAGCATGAAACAAACAGCATGAAAAGTCACAAAAAGAAAACCTCAACCAGAATCAAAAATTGGCGTGATTTTGTAGATTTTTTTATTGAAAGCTTCATCAAAAGAAAACAAAATAAACAGAAGTTTAAACCTAACATCCACTGGTCTACAGACACTCTCAGGATCACAGCTCGAGCACATGGGAGGCAAGAAAGTGAAGCAACTCAAAAAATCATCATAGCATCGTAAAACTGTTCCGCTTTCATATTTCAACACCTGTACAAAAAAAAAAAAAAAAAAAACATTTCCATAAATATTTCTCTATTTCATCTGTCAGTACGTTAGTGTCTAATTGAGGTTTTGCCGTTTGTGTTGAATTTGGTTGAATGTAGTACGCTGTTTCGTGACAGTCCAACGAACGAACGAACATTTTGTCATTCAATGACCTCAACCGTGACAGCCAATCAGATGTACAGATAAAAAAATGCATGGCTTGGACCTCACATCCAATGAATAGGAGCCAGCGAAAACCTTCGAGTGGATAGAAGGTGTTTAGCTTACTAAATTACAGTTGGGATGAGAACTCCATCCTACAGTTAGCAAAGCCTTCAGCTTAACCCGACACATTTATTCACTCTTTAATGAAAAGCATGAAGGCTGCAGAGTGTATAACGCATTCAACGGCATCACACAACTCTCAAATGAGACACCAGCCCGAGTTTTCTCTCCATCCCCAAGGCCCTGACCCCTTAAATA
Organism: Chanodichthys erythropterus; assembly: GCF_024489055.1. Classification (NCBI taxonomy): domain Eukaryota; kingdom Metazoa; phylum Chordata; class Actinopteri; order Cypriniformes; family Xenocyprididae; genus Chanodichthys; species Chanodichthys erythropterus. Next base: position 21,085,315 of record NC_090222.1, on the reverse strand, counting down.
CTGAATGCTTGATAGCAGCGAGCACATGATAAAAAGAACTCTCCAAGAAGACAGTGGATGACAGACACAAAACACAGTGACTTTTTTTCCTTTTTTTCTTTTTTTGATTAAACAGGTTAAAAATGAAAAGCTTGTCGAAGCAGTGCTGACTTGGTCATTGTGAACTTGGCATGGGTTTAATCCACAGTGTGAACTTGTCTCATAGCTCACTGCAATGGTCATCACAGAGGATAAAGTACACCAACTCTGCTTTAATACTGTCCCCTAGTGGCTAATTGAGATTACTATGTAGTTGTATAGAGGTCATGTTATAGGAATAAAAGACCAGAGTTCATGAAGAAATCAAAATGATCTTGATGACTCTTGTTGGCCCTTCAATGACAGGTGAATTTATTCCCAGAGCACCTCGACAACTCTAATTACCCGACTGTAAAACTAGGAGGTGTATTTATGAGCCGTACGACCATGAAGGCAGCAAAGACAGTCCATAATTCACCAGGGATGATGTATTTTTGTAGGCCAGAAACCCAGAAACGAGTTAGCATTTTAGCACTTCCGGTTCAACCAGTTTTATGAATGGGTCAAGCTTAATATATTTTCACAATTTATTCTACTACTTAAAATATATCACTAAGACCCTTTTTGTGATTTAAAAAAGAAGAAGCTTTCACTTGTCTTCCAAACGGCAGTTGCTAACAAGTGGCTAAATGGGACCGCTTTTACACCCACATTGCGTTTATAATTTGGCTTTTGCAAACTATTATAACTTAAACTTTAAGGGAAAATGTTATTTTTAAATAAAGACTGAAATTGTTGTCAAAAGTTTAATGGTGGTGATGTTTAAGTAAAGTGACTGTGGTGTAGTTTGTTTATAGCCTACAGTACATTTAGCTTTTTACTTGTTGCGATTGTATTTACGCTTCGGAATTCATAAAAGTTGTGTTCATTTGTGAAGATTATCATGATTATCATGAAATGTGTAAGACTTTTGTTGGCCAATGGAAAGCCAATGGAAAAATACAATTTTTTTTGTCATAGAAACAAGGGTAATGCTAACTTTCGGGTTGGCCTACAAAAATACATCATCACTGTAGTGCTCTATAGAGTTCTATACTATCAGACCGCATCAAAAAAACATCTACTTCATGGTAAATAAAGGACAGCAGCCTTGTTTTTTATATTAATATATGAGATGTTACCCCTTTCTACTCTTCTGTTAGCTAGTTTCCCCCCTCTGGAATGGGCAGCCTGATAAAATGAAAGCAGATTTCAGATATGGAAAGTCGAGATGTCTAATTCCGAGCTGTCAAGGCACCTGAGCAACCGCCGAATCCCATGATGATGGGCACCTTAGGCCCTGTCCCAAATAACAAACTGGATGTGTATTTGCTATCTTGCAATTTGACATTTAAGGGTTACTACTACGTATTACTAACTGCATTACGTCACCAAAATATGGACTTTAAAGCAACCGCAAGGGCTTTGGGACAGAGCCTTTGTTTTTCAAGTAAAGAGTGTTATTTTCACGAGAGATTTCCTATGGCATCTGGTTGATTAAAGAAACTTTGCATATAATATGAGGCGTTTCGATCGCAAACACATCTACAGAGAAAGACGGAGGTGCTCAGAACAACGTGTCATGCTAATGCTGCTAATTGCAAATGTTTCTCAGTGCCCCTGAAGCAAAGCTTGTGTTTTATGACCTGCAACACATCCTCCTGTGTTTCCTCATGGTAAAATTGCTTTCAATGAGGTAGTGATCTGTACACAGAGTTTAAATATACACTAGTGAGTGCTTTGATACCTTCCTGTTAAGTTGAAATGATGAAAAGTGCCTTCTTTGTGAGAAAGCTCGAACTGAACGGACGTGCGACGTGTTTAATGGCGACCGACCCATCGGTCGTCGACTGGGAGGTGCAGCGATAGAGGTATAGTTCATTCAGCCGGGCAGACACGAGATGATTGATGGTTCAGCCGCTCTCTGACGCCCTCTGGTGGGGAGATCACACTCATGAGAATCAGTGATGGTGGTTTTCTGCCTCTGAACTGAACGATTGACATAGATTCTGCAACAGTGGAAGGAAGTTTAAACCCTAAAGTACCAATTTGGCCGTCAAGGTCAAACGGATACTTCTGAAACAAAATTAATATGCCAAAACATCTCAAATAGAAAAAAAGAAACTAAAAAATTGATCCACTCCACTGTCTTGAGGGGGGGTTTCTTCATCTTTGGTATAAAATATGCCATCCATGGGCTGCATTTGATCCACAGCTAAGAAAGACTAAAGAAATTGTCAACAATTTCCTATTACTATTGCTTTTTGCACACATTTGCTTTTTTTTCATTTTGATTTAATCCATAAGCTTTTATCTATGTAGATTTGCGCTGCCATTTTTTTGACTGTTTTCGTTTTCTTTTTTCCGCAATGAAACAAGCAAAGCAGGCTAAAAACACCTTAAAGCTCATAAAAAATATTGCAGATAAAAACAATAATGCCATTAAAAATGATCTGCACTACACAATAAACTGCATTTCCCATGATGCAGTGGATTAACATTTTTTTCCTCTGTTTCTAAAAAAATGCAACTCTGTTTAATCATCATCATCATCATGACCACAATATTTTTTTTGTCTGTCCTCTCTTTTAAACACATAGTCACCACTGATAATTTAAAACGTCTCAAGGAGACCTCTCTCTTTCTTTCTATGCTTTATACAGGTAATTTTCCTTTCTTTGTCAGGTCATTTTCACTGCATTCGTCAGTCTGTTCAGTTCAAACAGGAAAAAGTCTTAGATGTTTCTCGAAATTAAGGCAACAAAGATGAAAAAACATTAATCTTCTCTAGAAAACTAAAATCTAACTCATAAAAAAAGAAAAGTAATAGTAGCTTAGAATCCGAGGAAGACTTCTTTTGCTCCTTCTCTCATTGTTTTACAAGAACGTGCTTCCTCGTCTAATAGAAAAACCCACTGTTTCTGAAAACCTACCTGCACATTCAAAAAAAGAATAGGAAAACTTGTACTTGTTTGAATTCGTTCACTTCATGAAGGTAAAGTTTTTCGGGTAGCCGATTAACAGTAGGCTCGATCTCCCAGACTGCATTTCTCTCGTTTACTGTCTGGTTCTGAGTTCTCCAAAGGTCCTCCGGTGTGGGCCAGGTGTTAAATAAATTGTTTGTTGTTGTTTTTTTTTTTAAGATGCTTGTGCAAAAGTAGACACAAACGTGTTTTCCTATCTCTTGCGCTCTGTCTTCAATGTTCCCTCGTTGCAGTCCCCCAGTCTCAAGGCAACGCAGTCACCTCAACGCCCCACTTCTCCTCTGGTTATCTGAACCAATGAGAAAACGAGAGAGTTTGAAAAGCATACTGTATACAATTCAAGGTTTATTGATGGATCATCACTTAGTCCTGATGTCCCAATAACAGCATTTATTGACCTAAATATAACACCATATCATAATTCAGCTTGATCTCCAGCATAGCTGTATTTTTAAGTCATAAAAATTTTATGATGCCGTTTTTATCCTACATAATTAATACAACAATTTGGTAGTGTAAAACATGCATGTTTTTTTCAGAAATTTTATTAAGATGCTAGCATTGAAACATTTTAGGAACCATAATATTCTTATGCACAGACTATGTTCAAATCTAAATAAATTGCTCTACAAATGTTGCAATGTTTGCAAAATATTTTATAAAATTAAATGAGATGTATTTGGAACCTTTCTTATACACTACTGTCCAAAAGTTAGGAGTTAGAAAGTGTCTTATGCTGCATTTATTTGATCAAAAATACAGCAAAAACAGTAACACTGTGAAAAATTAGTACAATTTAAATTAACAGGTTTTTCTATTTTAATAGAAACAACATTTATTTGAATTAGAAATAAAATGATAAATGTCTTTAACTTTTGATGAATTTAATACTTCCTTGCTGAATAAAAGCATTCATTTCTTTCAAAAAATGGGGATGTTTATTTCTGGTCATTTAGGTTTCGTTGCAATATATTTTTTAAACAATACACATATGATTTCTGTATAAAATTTTCCCAACTGCAACCAAAATGCAATGTTGTAAAAACATTGTGTGCTTGGTGAATCAAGCATAAGGGAACAAGATACTTTGTCTCCTATACATCTTATCAATGTGAAGTGTCTCTCAAACTCACTTAGCGGGCTGAAAAGAGTAGGTGGGCGCGTGATCGCTGGTGTTGTCCACGCCCAGAGGCTGTTGCTGTCCGCTAGCATCCTGCGACGAGGGTGGAACACTCTGTGGAGAAGCCTCCGTCACCACTCCCTGGAAGGATATGATGTCATAATTACAGGATGCCTCCTCACAAAAAACAAATATACCTTTTAACCTCCAAAAAAAAAAAAAGGCCTTAGGGCTGTGTTTGGTACTCAGACAGTATTGAACTTTAAGACGCTCCAGACTGGAGTCAGGCTTTGTAAAGCTGGAACAAAAGGCACTAAGGAATTTGCGGGTGGATTTTGGCCTGAGGCAACTGATCTCTATGTTTTCAATTAGCAGCGCTCATCTAATCAGTTGGACCAGTGAATGGATTTTCAGTCACCCAGAAACTCACCTCCACGGAGACAGCTGAGGCAGGCACCGCAGTGTACTGGGGAATGTAGGTCCCCTGCATAGGAGCAGCAGCCGCAGTCATGTACTGCAGCAAAACATACACAGAAGGTACATTCACACACACAGCAAACAAAGCATTCCTACGGACCTATTCACGTTGTTAACATACATTTTTCCAATGCTAATTTAATTTTTTTCTAAAGTGCAGGATTTTAGTTTTTTGTCTGATGAGAAAACTCACCACCCAATCAGATTTAAGTTATGCATCACGTGTGTGGAGTTGCTACTGCATATTACAGTGAAACTGGTGGCACTTATACATCAAAAGCTAATTCGCCAAGTAACCACAACAAACATACAGAGCCCTAAAGGAACATGGTGATGGAAAAAATATGAGATGTGAGGGATGCAAAAATTTTAGGGTAAACACTGAAGTGTAATTTTTCCTCCCATCATTTTTTTCTTCATCACCATGTCTCTTTAGGGGCTCCATGTAGAATCTCATTGAGATGAATGATGAACGATACCAAACATGTTTTTCGGGCTGTTGAATTAAGGCTGTGATACACTTGCTGCAAAGTTCTTTTTCTTTCTTTGCTTAGAGGTAAAACGAAGTTTGAAATACGTGAACAGTGATATACTATTAGCGAACATCTGGCGCCACTCACACCGCAGAGAGCGGAGATGAATATGTAAATATGTGCAACGCGCTTTCCTCTCAATAACAAAAAAACACAACAAAATTAAGAAAACAGCAAGCATTTTTAATAAAGCATAAGAAAATCATCTGTTCATAGCAACGTGGATATGTTTGCATGAACTCTGCAATTCGGCACTCTAGTAAAGTCACGTCATGTTTATTTTATATAGCACTTTATACAATAGATTGCTTAAAATCAAAAGCTTTGCCGTATTAAACATGCAAAACAGTGTCAGTGTCTCGTTTTATCAGTACTTCATTTTCTACTATAAAGCTGCTCTCCAGTGTGTTCATGTTTTCATTCATGGAAGTCTGACCTCGAAGGACTCATGTGGACAAATTAAATAGAAAAGATTTCATAGTGAAAGAAAGCAGAGCCTCTGCGCACATCTACGTTTTATGTAATCACCATGGTCCAATGGTAGTTTACCAGCCAGAGTGAACTTTTCTGAAAAAGTTTGTTTTGGCAAGCTGGAACTCCAAACGAAATTCATTTTGGCCTGATTTTGTTCGAAATGAAGTCACATCAGTTCGTTCTTCGATTCTGCTGAAAGTATATCGGGGCCTTTATACCTTCACCCAGTGAAATCAATTCATGGGAGAAGGTACAAATCAATGTATAAGGTAAATTTCAAAAAATTACCACAACATACAATATAGAGTCTAAATCTAAATTAATGCTTAATTAAAACCGATGTTGAATATGTACTTGAGTGCAAACATGGTCAGCGATCAGACTACAAACCAGCTTTTTTTTAGTATATTATTTATATACTATTATGGTATATAGTATATTTAATATTTTGAATTTTTGTTTTAGTAATTTTATGTGATTTTGTCATTATCATTATTTTTTATTTCAGTTTAAGTAATTTTAGCACTTCAACTTTAACTTATTTCAGTTGGTTGCAAGCCAACATTTGTAATTTTCATACATTTTTCATGTAATATTTTTTCAGCTTTATTTCCAATACCAAAAACTTTTAGTTTTCTTTCCCCCAGTATCACAGACAAGGCTGAAGCCCTGTTTGAGCTGTTTTAACTGAAAGCAACTTGCACTGACATATCTTAAAATAAGGCATGTTTATAAAAGCTACTTAAATGTTCTACTTGAGCTAAGGCCTAATCCTGGCTTAATCTAAGCCCTGTCTGTGATACCACACCTTTAAGTTCGACAAACAACTTTATTCATGTATAAAATCAGGTTTGGCTGTTTAACATTTAACAATGTCAGCTAAAAGGTTTCAGGATATTGGTCTTAGTTCTCTTGATTAATTTCAAAAGCTAAGAAAAAAGTTTTACCTTTTTAATTGCCTTTTACTTCGAAATACTTAATGTACAAATCAATGTGGAAGCCTTATTTATTTTCACTCGGGTACATTTTTGGCTAGATACTTTTAATTGAGTACAATATTGACACAGTATCCATATTTTATTTACTCTCCTGGGTAGAGCTTGACTTGCTTGTTCTTTTTTCATAACAGTTTGCATACTTTTAATTAGAGTTTAGCTTTCTTCCTTTGCTCCTCTGTGATTCAGAGCAGCTGAAGGTGAACAGAGACAGCGGACACACTCACAGTGCCAGTGGTACCCAGGGACATGTGGTTCATCTGCTGGGTTAGGGGTCCCATCATGTTAGCGGGCTGCATGGAGATGGTGTGGTCCATGGCTGGCGTTATCACAGCACCCTACGAGAGGACACACATGTACAAACACAGACTGTTACAGGTCAAACCGCGTGAAGGACGGGGGAGGAAATGAGCAACCATTCAACAATACATCTAGACGACTTCATTAGCGTCAACGCGCTGATCACGCAGTCATGCTCTCAACAAAAAAACCTCTCTCCTTTTTTCACTCATCTCATCACTGTAAGGCCACAGCTGGGCCCTATTATGAGGGCCAGACATGAGCTGTTCCACTTCAACAAGTGAAATAATGTGATCCAAATGCAAGTCATGCATACTTCTGCAGAGATGATGCATCGCTCACTTAACAGCAGAGCTGCTCCACACTGCGGGTGTGTTTACGTTTCAGGCACGCTGGGATGAGAGTGCTAACACATGTGAGGAACAGACAAGAGAGAGAGAGAGAAAACGGCTGCGATTTGTAACCGCTGACCTGAGCTATCATCTGATGCTGTCACATGACCGCTTCAGCAAAACTAGGCCAGAGACGTATGCACACGCTCATTCTCACATGCCAACTTGATTAGGATTAATCTTTCCGAGGAGACCCTCCATCAAACAGTTTGTCAGAAAGTTCAATTCTTCTCAGATGCTTTGGCAAAGGATGATGAGAAACCATTGTGCGGTGTACAACTCTGGTAACAGTTATGTGAAGGACTCTTTCCTGTTAGTAGTGCTGTGTTTAAGACTCTTATTAGTTCAGAATCACTTGCCCAAAATAGCAAAATGCTTAACTGGAGTTTAAATTCATCTGTCCTGTCTGCAGAGGTCTTTAAAAGTCAACATGAAATCAAAATGAACCCTATTTACTGTCAGTGGTGTTATTGCACATTCCTGACCTTTTTGTGAACGATTCATCAGAGCATTTTGTTCTGAAGAAAAAATGTTGTCTTCATTAATCTTACATGAGTAACCTTGCAAAAGTTTGGGGTTGGTACTTTTTTTTTTTTTTTTTAAGAATTAATACTTTTATCCAGCCAAGACGCATTAAATTGATCAAAAGTGACAGTAAAGAGATTTATAATGTTATAAAAAAATTCCATTCAAATTAATTCTATTCATCAAAGAATCTTGAAAAAAAAAAAGTTTCTTGAGCAGCAAATCAGCATATTAGAAAGATTTTTATGATTTTTGTGACACCGAAGACTGGAGTAATGATGCTGAAAATTCAGCTTTGCCATCACAGGAATAAATTACATTTTAAAATATATTAAAGGGGACCTATTATGCTCCTTTTCACAAGATGTAATATAAATCTCTGGTGTCCCCAGAGTGTGTCTGTGAAGTTTCAGCTGAAAATACCCCACAAATCATTTATTATAACTTGTCAAATCTGCTCCAATTTGGGTGTGAGCAAAAACACGCCATTTTTGTGTGTGTCCCTTTAAATGCAAATGAGCTGCTGCACCCTCCCTGTTTTACAAAAGAGGGTGGAGCTTTAACACCTCCAATTTTGGTTGCTCATCAACAACAAAGCTGGAGAATCTCACGCAGCCAAAATGACGATTGTCAGTAACTGTGTTCAACAGTGTGAAAAGGTGGAGATTAAGGGGCTGTAATATGATAAGATCCCCTACCTACGTCACAGGGGGAACGAAATCTGAAAGCTCTTTTTTTTTTTTCACATGCTTGCAGAGAAAGGCTTACCAAAACAAAGTTACTGGGTTGTCCTTTTTCACATTTTCTGGGTTTGTAGATGTACCGGGAACCCGATTATAGCACACGAAAAAAAAAGTCAGATTTTCATGATATGTAAAATAGAAACCTGTTATTCTAAATAGTCATAATATTTAAAAATATTACAGTTTTTACTGTACTTTGATCAAATAAATGCAGCAGTTTTGTTATCTTCCACTTTAAATGCTTAAGCTCTTTAAAGTAGGATGGATTCTGATTGGCTGCTAATGTTTTTATCGTTCATCAGCTGACAAAAAAAAAAAAAAAAGTGATTCCAATGATAGCGTTTCTCTTTGCCATTATCGTGGTGTGGACTCTATTATTTTATTTTTAGAACTATAGCCGCTTTTTCCACCGCCGGGCCTAATGGTTTTCATTGCGTACCTGCTCCATTCTGCGCCGATCCGGGCCAGCTGGTATGGTTATGGTTTCATTTTAAACTATGGGGCTGATAACGGTCGCTCTTTGGAATTTAATATAAAAGTGTCAGTCGTTGCCTTGGTAACGCAAAGGTTTACTTATGATATGAGATGTAAATAAGGAACGCGTTATGGAGGATTATGGCCAGCTACGGAGACGCTGGTAGCCAGGCAACAGACTAGTGACCAATCCTTGTGTGGTGATGTCACTTAACGGATTCTACCAGCATGATTCAGAACGGTTAGGTAACGGTGCTGAGAATGGACTATATGCACGGAGCGTTATTTAGAACTTCCGCATTAATATAAGCCAGCTCGAAAACTTCCAGTCATTTGCTGGTGTGTTGAGCATCAGTACTGTAATACTTAGTTTATAATCAGAATATAATCACTTAAATAGTGTGGCATAGCATTAATTTAGTTATTCAAACGCAAGACAGCATAAAAAATAAATAAATAAAGACGTACCTCAATGTTCCTCCTCGGCTAAATTCAATTCGACCAGTAGTTTTCACACTTTTATGTGAAAAAAAAAGCTTCAAAAATTAAATTTTTTATTGTGCATTTTAGTTAGATTAATTGAATAAATGTGTGTTTTCACAAGTGTGCTGAAATCATTGATCTTGCACTGCACTGACAGCTGCTGTGATTACAAAGGGAGAGCACGGTGCTCGCTTTCTGTGTAATTCACAATAAAAGTTATTGTTTTTCATAAGATTTTGTGAGTATTTCATACTTCACATTGACAAAATGTATTTTAAACCTAGTTATTTTATAATGTTTAATATTTAGTCAAAAACGAAGTGAAAAACGTTTAGAGGAAATGGCTGATATGTGCGCAAATAAATGCTACTTTGCCGCCATCTGGTGGTTTAAATGCTAATTATTGTCTTTTTTATTTTTAGATAAGTGTTTTCTATCAAATGTTAAATTTCCTATATTTTTAAACGTTCGGTTTTACAATGGGGACAATCTCAGAAGGATGAACAAATAATGTTTGTGGTCATCACATTAAAAATAACATTTGAAGTGCTGGGAAAAAATGTGTGTGCGTGTCTAATTACAGACAAGGCATTTTTAAACAGTTCCAATAGCTTCGTCTTTATTGCAATCAATAAAACTGGTTTATTGGCAAATTAGGTAAATGTGATAACTACATTAAAATATAAATACAACATTAAAAAGTCAACCATAGATGGTTTTCTGTCGATGTACAACGACTACAGTATGAACAGCTAACAGTTCACCGGAAGTGCTCGAGCTGGCTTAACTACAACCAGGAAGTAACCCGTGCATATAGTCCATTCCGAGCCAAGAACGGTTTATAATTGTGCTGTACCAGGCTCCAGTGGATACTGAGAACCGTTCAGCCTGATGGTGGAAAAGCGGCTTATATCTAGATTGTTATAGTTAACAGCCTTGGTGTGAATGGGCCTTAAGGCTCCATTCTGGTACTTTTCACCATCTAATCAATATTCAGAGGACAATTCAAGACCCCCCCATTAACATTGAAACATGCAGTTGTGGCCTAATGGATAGAGAGTCGGACTTGTAACCCAAAGGGTTCGAGTCTCAGGTCCAGCAGGGATTGTTGGTGAGGGGAGTGAATTTCCAGCGCTCTACCCACCTTCAATACCACGACTGAGGTGAGACCAACTGCTCCTCGGGCGCTGCAGCAATGGCTGCCCACTGCTCCGGGTGTGTGTTCACTGCTGTGTGTGTGCACTTGGATGGGTTAAATGCAGAGCACAAATTCCGAGTATGGGTCACCATACTTGGCCACATGTCACATGTCACTTCACTTTATTATGCAAGTAAAATGGGTTGCGAATAGCAGATCATGTTGACTTTATCCCAACTACCCAATTAGATTTACATTGTAGCTGGTTTTCAAGGTTTCAAGCTAGTTATTTATGGTCATCCACTGGTCTAAATATTCTTCTATCATTGTCCGAGTGTGTGGATACAATTCATGATTTTTAATTATTATTTTTTTAGGCAGAAGTTTACTGTCTTAGAACATTGAAATCATTCATTTATATTTGTCCTCCCACTGTCACTTCAGTCTCGCATCACCTTAGTGCCCTTCTCAATTTGTGTTTCATCAATGTCATGACAATCTGCATGCAGTGTTTCAGCTGTGGAAGAGCACCAGTGATCAACTTTTCAAGCATAATTGTGATGAGACTGAGCTGGGAAAAATCCAATTCAAAATTCAAAAGAGGAAAAAAGTAAATACTAAGATGTTCTGATAAACATACAAATTTTGTATGTAGGCTACGACATATGATCCAGTATTGTATGGGAACTCTGGAATCTGGAACTCTGGTTATCCCAGGTAAAATGTACCATTTTCTGAAGACAAATTCTCGCTGAGTGTGCCAACAGTAAAAAAAAAAGCCTTTCCACACACACAAACACGTGAGCTTCAGTCTGTCTCTCAGCTTGCACAGCTTGGTGGTGCTGGTGCTTGCCTGCGCTTGAAGAATAAACTGTACAGGCACTTGGTGTCAGAAGCGCTCTGTCTCTATTCAAGCTTTCAGAGGTAAACCGTTCAGCCGCCCCGCTCAGCGCCTGCTGCGTCTTAGCTTTCAGACGCGAGAGCCTCAAGCTAACAGTTCCCCCGCCCCGCGACAAGCTTTCATAATGAGCGAAGAAAAAAGAAATCCATGCTGAATAATTCTCCACTCTAATTTACAGCCGTATCAGTGTGAGACTTAGACAGATGATTAAAGCCGCACTTGTGCGTACATGTGCATGCGTGTGTGTTTTTCCTTCATTTCCCTGAGGGGGAGTATTCGGAAAGTGAGTGACATTCTGAGAGAGATTTCTGAGACAGCCAATGAGATTTCTTTCTTCAAACAGCAGCTTGTATACTCATTTTCAACCTCAGATCAAATATACATTTATCTAAGCTGATGTTTTCGAGTACCGGATGCCAAAAATGTGTATGGCTGCACTTTAAAGCTGGACGAGCAGAAATCTCCCGTGACATCAGAGGAAGGAGAGATTTTTTTGCCAAGACATTTAAATAGAGACAGGAAAAGGAAGTGGCTCTTTTTGTCTCTCTCAGGTACCGGTGCTTTAAAAAAGCAGGCTGCCAGGGAGGATGTTTGATATTAATCTTAAACAATATGTGCCAAGGCATAACCACCAATTCCCACCATTTAAACACACTTAAGAAAAACATATACCGTGCATTTTTCTTTCTCACGCACACACACGACACCCCGCCAATTCCCACCGTTCAAACAGAGCGTTCTTGGGCTGTGATGGGGCTGAGATAAACTCAAATCTTTACTCAGACATGGGCTTCTTTGTTTCTGCAAATGGCCGTGACTAGCGGGGGCTTAGAGAAGCGTTTCATTTCTTTTCTCTCCTCTTGCGTGGCGGTTCCACTTTAAGCGGCTTTGCCATAATGCACTGCGGTCTTGATTCATTAATGTTCATTTCCAGGATGTGATTTGGTTAGGGCGGCTGGGGATTCTTCTCCACGCTAAGATGGAAAGTAACAGGTACAGTTGAGTGATGGCCCTCTGGGTGGTGCATTGTGGGTAAGTGTGTGCCTGCTGGTTGTTGTGTGCCCTGCTGACAACATCTGTGCAGCTACCCTGCTGAAACAGCTTAAACCAGCATGCATTTTCTCGCTGGTTTATTCTGGTTAGTACTGGTCAACCAGCATGTTTCTGGGAAAAAATAATGCATCCATCCATAAAAAAACGCAATGTATATGACTCCAGTGGGTTAATCAAGGCCTTCTGAAGCAAAGCGATGCTTTTTTTGTAAGAAAAATATCCATTTTCAAAACTTTAAATTCAAATAACTTGCTTCCAGCAGACGACCGCGTATATATACGCATTCTGCGTACGGTTATCTGCCGGAGCAAGTTATTTTAATTTATAAAGTTTTGGGGAAAAAAAAAAATATATATATATGTGTGTGTGTTTACAACATTAATTTACAATTTAAAGCTGCAGTCCGCAAGTTTTGCCTCTTTGTCGCCATCTTTGTTTGAAAAGTTATTCAAGTTATTTCTTTGTTTCAGTTATTTGCGGAATCATCATTTTTACGTGGGTTGTACATCGGCACGGCTCCTCAGCGCAGATGAATCTAATGTTTGCGGTCAGTCAAATACTGGATACTGTACTTCAGTATCAAATTGAACATCTTGGAAGTATGACCAAAATAAGAATTTTGACCGTGAAATGTCTCTGAAGGAGTAAGTAACAAATCTGCCACTTTTGTTCTGACCAACTGAGAAAAAAAAGCATAAATCGCTTGGATCACATCAAACAATGTAAATGATTATTATTGTTATACTTTGTTCTCAAATTGTTAATGTTATCAACATCAGCATTGCGTGACTATGTGTATTTAGTGTGTATTAGCGTTACCTGTAGATTTCAATTCCTGTAGCCACTCCGCAGTCCAAAGTCTTTTGCTTTTGACTACGGGTTTATTTCCAGTTTTCACTGATGATTGTCATTTGGACCTTTCTGGATTACAATCCACCATCAAAATAAGGTTTAATTATTCCAGCTGCTGTGAGAAATCGCTATAAATGATCTGCTACCAGTAGCATCCTCCACATGACATAAAGCCTAGCTTGTTCTTTCCACAGACGTGACATAATGACGCAAAGACGAACGGCTGCATGCTCGAATTTCCAGCCGAAACCCACCAGTACGATGTTATTATAAAACATTATTACAAGCTTACCGTTGTGAATCGGGCTAAGGTAAGGAGATAGTTTTGAACACTGGCTGGTTATGTACTTGCTCAAAAATTGATTTTGGATAATTTTTAACCAAAAAAAGTTTCAGTCAGCAGCTTTAATTTAAGGACTGTATGGGATGAATACTTAATTTCCTATAATGTTCTAAATTAAAACTGAAAACTCTTTTTTTGTGTGACTTTGTTGAATTTCTTTTGAATTGCATTTCAGTAAATTCCTCCTTGTCATTCCAATTTTAATTTCGATTCAGTATCCTGTGGTTCATGGTCAATTCAATTCAAATTCACATTTGTGATTTGAAAGGAGGCCAATTCTTAATTCGGAATTTTACTCAACCCGGATAAGGACACAATTGAGCCCACCCGCCCACACACACACACACACACACACACACACACACACACACACACACACACACACACGAACACACACAGCTGTCATCTGGTTGGTATAGTAATACATAACTCAGCTGTATGGCCTAACATAATCAGCAGGTCATAACAGCAGGTGCACTTAAGGTACTGATCTATACTAAAAACACACACACACACACACACGCTGCACTGCGGAGAGGGAGCTCAGAGCGCTTCCATTGTCTGCTGATTTGCTTAAACCCTCATCGCCGGCTCTGGTCGCTATGGTCACGTGTCTCCACGGTAACAAGGTGCCAAATGCAGCGCTGTTCTGCAATAACAATGCTTCCCTTTCTCAGCCACTTTTAATTGCTTGCCTTCTCTCTTTGCAGGACCCACAAAAAGAAAGAAAAAACATGATTTCTTCTGCCTTTGTTTTCTTTCCAGGATTTTCAAATTAGGCAGAGATCAGCTCACAGACTCCCACTGCCTCTCTCTCTCTCTCTCTCTCTCTCCCAGGCAGCTGAGGTCTTTTTTGATGGGTTGCCAGATCATTAGATATGAGGGTTTGGTTACAAACACATTTACACAACATAATCATGATCATCAAACCTCCTATCCGACTACACATGCATACACATACACTCACACTCACACTCACACACAACAAGTCTGGAATATCATTATCTAGTCAGACAGACATCTGCCTCCTTTTCTATAACCCTGTTTTACTTCTTGTGTTGCTCAGGATTGTATGAAGCTCTGCGTCTGCCTGCTGTGGATCTGGAAACAGCTGACTGAAGCCTTTTTTCAGGCCATGCCAAAGAAAAAGCCCTGATCCCAGACTACCTTTGGCCATTTCCAAGGTGGAATGCAGACCCCTGGCTTACAGTAAATCCAAGATCAGGTGAGAGCCAAAGAGACAGTGGGCAGACTTCCAGACCTCGGCCGAGGGGTTGCCTTCTTATAAGATTTAAGGGAAAGAACACAAGAGAGGTAGTTTGTATGTGTGTATTTGTGCAGTGAGAAAGAGAAAAGAAAGTCTCTCCAGGTTGACAAAGTTGTGCCGATGGAGTTAAGACAACAGATCTGCCCATGAAGGCAAGTAAACGATCACACATTTTTAATTGTTGGGTGAACTATCCATTTAACCTCTGTGCTTCCTTAAGGACATTTTTGTCTTATCATTTTGCCTGTGTTAATGCCAACTGCATACATTTTGGCACAAGTGTGTATTTTTATTGGAATTTTACTATTTCACCCCCCTTTCCTTTAATAAGTTCCTTTAACAAAAATGTCCCCACTGAAACCCATTAAAAACCCAATTTTTAATCCCAGGGCCATTTATCTATAAAATGATGCAGTCTTTGTTAATAGGCTTTCATTCTGTTGGCAAATTAAAATGTTTACTATTTTTCCTAGATGATGGCATTTTCTCAGGTTTGGCTATAAAGCAAATATTCGCTTTATTCCCGTTTTCTGCTTCTGCGCGTTATAGAGCCAATTGGAGAAATGATGCAGGTATAATTGTGTAGTTGTGTTAGTATTTATGTCAGCATGTGGTTTGTATGCATGTAATAAAAAAAAAATTGTGTGTGTGCGCGTGTAATATTTGACTGGTGGAGCTTTGCTGGCATCTAATTGGGAAAATTTGGTATTGCGCCCAAACAAAATCTTACTGAAAGCTCATTTTTTGAGATATCAACCTCAAATTGTTTAGATTTATGGCTTTGATTTTCTAGCAGTTTTTGAGTTCAACATGTTTATATAAAATATATATTTTATATAAAATTGTGTTCATAAATCATTTTCATTAACTTTTTTGTTTCACTTTTTTCAATTTTGCCCAAGGGTCTTCTTTAAAATGAGACCAAACTTAAGTCTGTGCTCCAAAGCTTCAAATTTTTATGACAGTTTTTTGACACAGACATTTCTGTCCTCTAAGGGTTAAACACATATAAACCCTCTCTCTGCCCTTTCACCACTTCTGCACTTACTTGCTCGGCCACAAGAGGGCAATAGGGGTAAAGAGCCACATCATTTTTTTAAACTCACAGAACATCCACTCTTTCACAAAGATAAACAGAATCACTCTCGCTTCTCCTCATTCCTCTCTATCTGTCTGTTCCCTCACGTCCCCAACACACACACACACACACACCAAGATAAATGAACACCTCCTCAGCGGCACTTACCGTAGGTTGCATAACGTACTGTTGGTGAGGCATCCAGGACGTACTCTGGACCTGTGGGCGGAAACCAGCATTTCTTAATTTCACTCCTCACCCCCCTCCTACACCTCTTCCCGCTGCCTCGAAGCCCCGATTCCCACAGAGCAGCCGAGGCAGGAGCGAGTAATACAAGTGCGATAATTACACAGGGATCGGAATTCTACAGACAGCGATATTGCCTCCTAATTACAGTGCTGCGGCAGCAATTTCATCATCTAAGGCCGAAACGGACCCCAAAAAATCTCTCCTTTCATCATGCCGCCATAGTAATTCTTACACCAACTCCATTTAGGACAGGGTTGCTATAATTAACTAAAACTAAAACTATTAAAAACATTTTCATTATTTGAAATAAAATAAATGTTTACTGAAAATAAAACAAAATATAAATAAATATAACATTATATTAAAAAAATACAAATACACATTTTATTTCCGCTACAGTAGTGGCCAAAAGTGATGTCTGGAGAGGATATTTGTTCTTAATCACCCTACAAGTTCTATTAAACCACCAAAATATTTAATATTTTTTTATTATTTTAAATATGAGGCAAGAACAAACACTAAACGTGGTTAAGGTATTTATCTGACAAATTATTTGGCAAAAAGACAAACTACAGCTACGAGTTTTATTTTACTATGCAAAAAAAGCATAACAGGAAAAAGCATATACTGACTAAATCAACAAAATCAGTTATTAATATTTTGTTGATCCTCTCTTGGTTTTGCATGTGTTCATAATTTCTTTATATGACAGTCTGGCCAAAAATTATGTTTGCACAATTTGGCATGTTTCATTGCGTTATTACAAATAAAACAATTGACTCCAACTAAAATTACTAAAACTATTATAAAGAAAAGTCTAACAAAAAAAAAATATATATAAAAACGAATATTATTGCAATGATACTAAAATAACAGATTTAGGACACAATATGCTTGAGTATTATTTTTATACCATGTGGACTGAGGATAAAGTAGCCACTTCCTGTCTGTGAGGTTGGATGTATGCATTTAGTTTCGTGAAAGTGCGTTTGAACAGTCGTAGGTGTCTAAATTTATATGCGGTGTCCTTTTATGTTGTTCTAGGAAGAAAAGCCTTTGGGATTTGTTCATCACTGTGATCTGCCTCGGGCGTCTCTCTCTCTCTCTCTCTCTTTTTCTCTAAACACACTAAGTCCACTAAGATGTGTAAGCGCACACCTTGTCTCTCTCTCCCCAACTGCTAAAAGATTCATGCTCTCTCTGTCCTTTAACCGGAGAGGGAAACAGTTGTCTCTTGTTCCATTCTCGAAGTTCTAGGGGAGAAATAAAGGTAGCAGCGCATTGATTTCCCGTCAGCCTGGCTTTGAACTAGTATTGGCGGGTTCAGCGCAGTTTGCAATTTAAAATTAATTCGCCGACCAGTGGGGCGCTTTTGCACATGATATCATGAAATTTGATTAAGAGATAACCTTGCTGGCATGCAGAATTTATCATAAGAAACGTGCAGCCGAGAGCTTAAACTAGGACTAGGATGCCGCTGCGGTCAGCGTGGGTGGTTTGTATATATGCGCTCGTGTATGTGTGTGTCGGCGTGTTTGCGCGAGGATGAGGTTCTCGTGAGGACGGGAGGTACATGATCTAAAGGACTTAGCTATTCTCTACGATCAGCAATGTTTTGTTTAATTTAGCTTAAGCCAAATCAATTAAGGATGCTCATAGTCACTGTTTGCTCACTCCGTCTGACTGCAGGGCTGGAGAACAGCGTTAATAAGCTTTCCTAACAAAACATCAAACACAGAAAAACACGCTATACTGCAACACGCTCTCCTCATATGTAACATGTTTGTTTGCATGTAATTGTGTTTGAATACAGTTGCCCTCTAAAAGCATTAGGGCACTTTTGGACATTCAAGTTACACTTAAAATTGCATTAGATATCAAACCATGTGGCATCCACAGATAATTCATGCTAGACTTTTTCCCAGAAAGCGTTAAATTCATTTAACAAACAAATGATAAAAATAAAAAAAACTATCTTTGCTACCTTTCTAAAAAAAAATTCATATTTTAAGTATGACATTATAAATAAGACATTCATAAAGCGCATATTCATGTGTGCCCTTTAAACAGATAGATCACCCGGAAATGAAAATTCTGTCATCACTCACCCTCAAGTCGTTCCAAACCAGCAAGTCTTTCATTCATCTTTAGAAAACAAATGAAGATCTTTTTGATGAAATCTGAGAGCTTTCTGTCCCTCCATAGACAGCTATACAACTGAAACTTTGACACTTCAAAAAGTTCATAAAGAGATTGTAAACTAATCCAAATTATTTTTCTGAAGAGACTTGATCACTTAATATGAACAACAGAATGAATTTAGACTTTTATTTACATATAAATTTTGATCAGTGAACATAAACAGTAGTTTATAAACCTGAACCTGCTTGACGCGCGAGAACCTTTTGCGGAAGCTCAAACGTGCTGCATAATACACAAGAATGGACCTCAATAGTTCTCACACGCGTCAAGCAACTACAACTAATGTGTGAGTTGAAGAATGTTTATATGTGAACAAAAGCCTAAATTCAAACTGTTCATCATATAAAACGATCATATCTCTTCAGAAAATTTGGACTAAACCGCTCAATTCATATCGATTAGTTTTACAATCTTTTTGTGAACTTTTTGAAGCGTCAAAGTTTCAGTCGCATAGACTGTCAACGGAGGGACAGAAAGCTCTCAGATTTCATCAAAAAGATCTTCATTTGTGTTCCAAGGATGAAGGAAAGTCTTACGGGTTTGGAATGACATGAGGGTGAGTAATTAATGACAGAATTTTCATTTTTCATTTTTGGGTGAACTAACCCTTTAAGCGTCCAAATGTTTCTAGGGTCCACTACATAAATGTCTGTGAATGTGCGAGTTTGTTTGCCTGCAGCATTTGTTCGTTCTGAAAGCTGCATACAGTATATGCTGTGATCTTACCTGATATGTGGAGACAGGAGAGGCTGCGATGAATGGAGTGATTGACGTTTGAGCGATCATGCGGTTTGTGGAGATGCTGTATGGTGAGGAGTAAAACCTGCAATATACACAAAAACACTATTAGTACTCTTTTCTGTTTGTCTAAGGGTGTGTCCAACACTTGTAGATCAGTTTTCCTGGTTCTTTTGAAAATGATACATTTAGTCTTGGTTCGTGTAACATTCACACTGCCATTTTTTAAAATGAAACCTAAAGATACAAAAACAAGCTTTTATGACATATTTGGCAACTGAGCTTACCGAACATCCAAAACAATAATGTGTGCTGGGCGTGCTCATTGTATGTGTGTACATATGATGGTATTTTTACCAGCTGAGAACTTGTAAAGAGCTTAAACAATGTGTAAAGGAGTCAAAACAGTGGCAAGAATGCACACAAATGAAGATCAAGGAGACACCGTTTCTGATGCCTCTACATCGTGACTATGATGAGAAAAAGCAAGTATTCTAGAGCATTCTGTCTTTTTAGGGTTGCACCTTGTGACATCACGTCCTGTTTTTGGTTTGTTTAGAGTTCTTTGGTCTTTGGAGCATTTATATTTCAGACGAACCACACCAGAGTTCATTTGGAAGTGGACTGAGAGTGAGACCAACCTTTTCAGGGGTCTTTGTCCACTTGTTTGGTGTGCACCAGAGTTCGGATGGCAGCGTTCACACTTATTCAAATGAACCGCTCTAACAGAGCAATCACACCAGAGTTTGTTTTAATCAAACCAAACCTGATAAGTGTGAACACAGCCTAAGACAAGGGTTTTAAAACTTGGGTTTGAAAAAAGAGGAGTAAAAACAGTTAACACCAGCAATTTTTTGTGAAATGTGCTAAACAAGTAGCATCAAGTACTGTAAAGCTTATTACTTCAATTTTATACACACTACCTAAACTTCTAAAGTTTAGGGTCTTTAAGAATTAATAATGTATAATGTAAGTCTCATATGCTCATACCAAGGCTGAATTTATTTGATCATAAATACCATAAAAACAGTAATACTGTTACAATTTAAAACTTTTTTCCATTTTAATATATTTTAAAATGTGATGTATTCATTGTGATGGTAAAGCTGAATTTTCAGCATCATTACTCCAGTCTTCAATGTCACATGATCCTTCAGAAATCATTCTAATATTATCAATGTTGAAAACAGTTGTGTTAATATTTTTTAGTGGAAACTGGAATTTTTTGATGAATTGAAATTTCAAAAGATCAGCATTTATTTGAAATAAAAATCTTTTGTAACATTATAAATGCATCCTTTTTGACTATAAAAATGTATTATTAATAAAATAGTCATGTCTGTTTATATTTGTTCCTATACATAGGCTTGTCACAACAGTTAATTTGTTGAGCCCTCCATGTTACCCGAGCAACAGCATTTTCTAATAGCTACAGTTCTCGGGCAGGACTTTATTTATCATTGTGTACCTACTGCGGACATGTTTCATCTGCAAGCTCCGTTGCTAGGCTTTATTGATCGGCTTGTCTGGCAGCTGAGAAATGGAGCGTGGGGAGAGAAACACTGTCTGCCCTAGAGAGCACATGCTCCCTTATGTCACAGTCACACAAGACGACCTGAGTGAGAGCATGTCCAGGAAGAAGGTAACACAATCTTTGAAGCAGGGTTAAAATGTGAAGCTTTACATACCAGTTTATGTTACTGTGCAATCCTTTTTTAGCCTAGCACCGCTCTGCTGTTATTTATGCCAGCTATTAGCTTCAGCCCGTTGAGATTGAGACGGCATGGGTCATTAAACAATTAAGAAGACTGTATGAACTCTATTATATACGCTAATGTGGTAGAAGTGATGGAAAGGAGAAAGGAAACAAATAAAGCATTGCTACTTCTCTTCTCTATTATTTACAATTCAGAATCTGCCTTATTTTCCCAATTGCATATTTTTGTCATTCCTTATTTCGTATCCTTTACTGCAGACAGCAAGTGCTGAGTCAGAGGTGCAAAAGAAACCGAAGTTGGTAGCTGAGGTACATTTAGGAGACTATGAATGTTTCCCCAATGGGCTGGATCAGAGACAGAGCCCTGGGCACTTCGTCCACAGGAGTGGACAGACAGAAACGGACCCAAGCCCAGCATCCATCTCCCTGCCCTGAAACCAGCACCTGACGAAACACTTACACCCTTCCGTGCAACAATGGCACATAATGCAGATTGGATATGACAGTATTTGTGCTTGTATATTTGTGCCAGTGTACAAGACAACTCTGTAACATATTATTCACTGCGCCTCAGACGTTGCACCCTGCTGAAAAGACCAAATTACATCTGCATGAACTGCCTGGTTAGTTAAGACTTATTACTGGTTATGGCTAGTTGATCCAATTAAGCTGTATGTATCATTAACATGATCTATACCTTCCTGAAAAACATTTTTTATATGATGTACCAGATGTATTCTGCCCCCTGGTGGATTATTCATGTTTCTCAGGAAGTAGAAAGACTTTTTTTTTTAGTTATAATTTCCAAAATGTCCACCTTCGGGCTGGGATACTTTTTTTGTGAAATGTTTGCTAATGTTGATAAATTAACAAAAATAATAACTTATATAATAATAACTAAATATATACATTAATAAAAACTATATAGCTATATATAAACTATATATAACTATATGTAACTACATAAATAAAAAATAAATAAATAAAAACTATATATAATAATAACTAAAAAATATTTTAGGTTTTTGATAGTTCAAAATGTATTTTCACAAGCATCTTGTTAATAATAATATTTCATACATTATTAATAGAAAAAACAGTTTGAAAATGATACAATTACCAAGCATGCATTATTTTAATCATCATTATAATGCATTTATTAATGTAATATGTCCATCTAATTAAAATGATATTCAATTTAATCATTAAATTAATTGAAAACTGAAATAATTTCATTTAACAAAGATACTTTTAGAGATACATATGTTATATGTATCTTATAAATGCATATATACACACTGCTATTACTGTTTGAACATAATGCAAAACATAATGCACTTTATGCTGGTGACTGCTGGTCTTTTCCACTGGTATGAGGATGGATTCACTGCTAGAAACTTAAGTTCATCATTTTATTCTCAATCAACCTTTAACAAGCAGTCAAAACTCAAAACAACAAATGACTCTTACCCGTTCTGCATTGCAGTGGGGTCATAGGTCAGTGCCATGCCACTCTGAAAGACAAGACAGACAGGACAAAGAGTGAAAGATTGTTCCGGTGAAGCAAGTATCCTATAAAGTCTATTGAGTAATGCTGGCAATAGAACAGGGTCATCTAATAGGGGCCGGCCAAGTGCTCTTTATATCTTTAAAAGCACATGGCCTAGACTTGTAGCTGTGGATCTATTACCTCAGAGCGCTGGGCTGTAATACCAGACGGGCTCGGGTTCGATACGGCACAAAGTTATTTGGTATTTACAAGGCTGCAGAAAGCATAGCTCATGTTGACAGAGCCGCGCTAGCTAAGTGAATAAGGGGAGAAAGCTGGCCGCTTAGACCCGTATTGGACTGGAGCAGATAAACAACACTCATATACTGCAGCTTGTCGGGTGCCAAGTTTTCCTCAGTGGGGGAGAAAACCTGGAGACTGGTGGGAAAACCATTGACCTAACCTACGTGTGACTGGACACTCTATCTAGTTAATGTGGACCCCTGGGGTTGCATATTGAAATACGCCTTCATGAGAGAGTGCAGCCAAAGTCATGGCGGCTGCCAGCTCCTCATAATGGGCGCTCATGGTCTGGTCGGTATCTGGGCATGCTTCCCTGAACTACCGCGTCATGCCAGCAGCTGGGGCTGCCCAGAAAATGCCAGTTGTTCACCCTGCCGCCATTTTCCCATCAGCCAACCCAGACGGCGAGACTTGCTTTGCAGGAATGAAAACAGGAGAGTGGAGATTAAAGGACTAGTGCGAAAGACTGGGAACTTAAACATGGCCAGATGACTCCATCAATCAAATGTTTTCTCCTGCCTCCCTTTCTTTCATCCCTTTCTTCTACAAACCCAATTCCAAAAAAGTTGGGACACTGTATAAATTGTGAATAAAAAAAGAATGCAATAATTTACAAATCTCATAAAGTTATATTTTATTCACAACAGAATATAGATAACATATCAAATGTTGAAAGTGAGACATTTTGAAATGTCATGCCAAATATTGGCTCATTTTGGATTTCTCTGGGCCAAGGCTCATTTAAAATAGACTGTGGCAAAGTGGAAAACTGTTCTGTGGTCAGACGAATCAAAATTTGAAGTTCTTTTTGGAAAACTGGGACGCCATGTCATCTGGAATAAAGAGGACAAGGACAACCCAAGCACTCAGTTCAGAAGCCTGCATCTCTGATGGTATGGGGTTGCATGAGTGCGTGTGGCATGGGCAGCTTACACATCTGGAAAGGCACCATCAATGCTGAAAGGTATATCCAAGTTCTAGAACAACATATGCTCCCATCCAGACGTCGTCTCTTTCAGGGAAGACCTTGCATTTTCCAACATGACAATGCCAGACCACATACCGCATCAATTACAACAACATGGCTGCGTAGAAGAAGGATTGGGTACTGAAATGGCCAGCCTGCAGTCCAGATCTTTCACCCATAGAAAACATTTGGCGCATCATAAAGAGGAAGATGCGACAAAGAAGACCTGAGACAGTTGAGCAACTAGAAGCCTGTATTAGACA
The DNA here is from genome assembly GCF_024489055.1 of Chanodichthys erythropterus. Lineage (NCBI taxonomy): Eukaryota > Metazoa > Chordata > Actinopteri > Cypriniformes > Xenocyprididae > Chanodichthys > Chanodichthys erythropterus. The sequence continues at coordinate 21,061,198 of NC_090222.1, read as the reverse complement.
AGAATGGGACAACATTCCTATACCTAAACTTGAGCAACTTGTCTCCTCAGTCCCCAGACGTTTGCAGACTGTTATAAAAAGAAGAGGGGATGCCACACAGTGGTAAACATGGCCATGTCCCAACTTTTTTGAGATGTGTTGATGCCAACTTATTTTTCCCTTAAAATTATACATTTTCTCAGTTTAAACATTTCATATGTCATCTATGTTGTATTCTGAATAAAATATTGAAATTTGAAACTTCCACATCATTGCATTCTGTTTTTATTCACAATTTGTACAGTGTCCCAACTTTTTTGGAATCAGGTTTGTAGCCTATGGTTGAAACAAAGGGTTTGTTCCTGAGTTATGCCCTTCATCAGGGCTGGGTATCCTGGGAAAGGGAAGGCACAGGGATAGTAGGGAAAAGAGGCACTATAAGTACAGAGGATCAGGGTTGTGTATCATTTGGAATTGAATTGAGAATGGTTTTTAAATTCCATTTGCTGCATTTTGAATTGAATTGCAAGGATGCAGCACTGCAATTGCAGCACTGATTTGTAAACACCTCAGATTGGCAACTGTGTTCACGCGCTCATCAGATATGTCTGTGATTGGCTACAATGATCAGTCCTTCAAAAACATGTTGTAAATAGACATCAATGACGCTTTTCACTGAGCACTTACACAGATACACACTGGATACTCCCGCATTCAAATTCATCAAACACTTCTGTGTTTTTTCAAACGCTCCCTTCCACGATCATTGTAGCCAATCACATATAACTGATGAGCGTGTGAAAACAATTGCCAATCAGAGGTGTTTACGAATCCGCTTTACAGCGCTCAAAGCGCCACTCTTTTAAAATTTCAGTACGTACTTGGTATCATGGTCAGTGCTTTGGACAGCACTAAGATAGATATATAGATAGATAGATATATAGATAGATGGATAGATGGATGGATAGATAGATAACTGCAGAGGATGTGTGGTACTGTAGGTCTTTGAGGTTGCCAGCACTCACCTCTCCTTCCCGGGGCCACGGTCGGCCATTTTGAGGGTACTTGCTCTGACTCTGCCTCTTCTTCTGTCCTCCATCTGCAAACTTGCAAAGCAGAGGCTCCGTCGGGGCTGTTGAGAAGAAGGAACAAACACAGAAGAATATAAAAGATCAGTCAGCCAGTCAGCAGGGCGTGAGAGATAGGAGTGGACGGATACCTCCATAGGTCAACCGCAGTACGATTGATGGAAAGGTCATGACCTCGGCAAAGAAAGTGGAGTGTGTATTGAACAGAGAGGGAAATGTTACACCGCAGGTATCACACCCACACCGAGCCCACAGAGCAGCGGAAGAATATCCAATGACCTTTTGAAGTTCAACACCCCTCGACTATCTCCCCTCGATTTCCTGCACGCCCCCTCCGTTCCATTATGTCTTCGACACTCAGACCATCGGCTCACTTTTGGCACGGACGTCCTCTCAAATCCCTACCATCAAAACAACTTTCCTGGCAGATCTTCAAAGCTCTTTGTTTGATATTTGTAAAATAATAAATGACCTGAATGAGACAGTAAATAATTTAAATGGCGTCATAATAATCTGCACCAATTGAAAAGTTTAAAAAAATTGTTTGTTTGTTTTTGGTGCTCACTGGAGTGTGTATCTTGCTTACTATCTCTTACCACACAGAAAAAAAAAAAAAAAAGAAAAGAAAAAAAAAAAACGTGGAAAGGAAAGCGAGAAGGCTCCTCTATGGCCCAGAGGGACCGGTTCACGCTACAGGCGAGCAGAGAGTTCAAAAGAGTTCTCTTCCAAAAGTGCAAAGCAGGATAGCAGGCGCTGAGGTGAAACACTTCAATGTTCTCACTCAGTCATGATGGCAATATGAATTGCGGGGTGTGGAACACCTCTGTGAAGTCTAGGAACACACTTAAAGAGCAGGAAATTTTGCTCTGGAGTTGAACAAATTCCTGTACGCCACAGCTAAGCTAAACTTAATTTGGTTTCCTCGGCAACCAGAAAAACTCATTTAAAGCGAGCACAAACTTCTTGGATGATGGGATCTGGCAGAGAGCGATGATAGATGCAGGAGGAGGAGTTTATGCTTTGTGGAGTCCAGACAACTATTCTGAGTAATCCTGCCCTCCGGCGATATGACTCTACAGTCACCTCTGAAAGTATGTTAGTTTGGCAGAGAAAAATGAACGCTTTCTCTTTGCACGCTCTCACCTGCACTGCGATATTCCAGCCGCTCTGTGGAACAATAGAAAGCTGTTGTACAGACTGCAGAGGATGCTTTGTGCGTAAATAAGCACATATATTGCATAAAACTAGATAAACAAATACAAAACAAGCAGCTGAAATGGCTCAACAGAACATTATGTATTCTGTAGCTGAATAGAATATTTAATGGCTGTTGTTTGTTCTTTTTTGTCTATTGTTTAGAATGAAACATCAAACAAGGGATCAAGTCTTCAAAACAGAGATGTCTCAATAAAATAGCCATTCCGTGATTGAGTAAAACACTAATTGGAAATGATGCCAGAAAGAAAAGATGAGATGAGAGAAAAGGGAAGAAGAAACAATAAAATGAGAGAAGAGATAAGAAAATAAATAGATAAGAGAAGAAGAGAAGAGATTAAAAGAGAAGAGAAGAGAAGAACTAGAGTTGAGAGGAATTCAGATCAGAATGGAAGAAACTAAATGCAAGAAAAAGATATCAGAAACTATCAGAGGAGACAAGCATGGTTTTGCAATAAGGGTTTGAAAATGGGGTGGGATGTTAAGAATTGTGCTATAGTAACACCTACAAATGCTCTAATGTATTTCTTTAGAACCTTTTTGCCATTCTACACTGGGTACACTCTATCTGTTCTGTCTGTTTTGGGGGGATGGACATTCTTAAATTAGACCTATTGCATCAGAGTTTGTTAATTCTTTACTTTAGTCTAGGTATTATCTGTAACAATACTTAATCAGTGTAAAAGTTTTTATTTATAAGAATTGATATATGGATAAGTAATAAGAACTTTGTCTGTGCTCTTAAAGTGTGAATGATTTTAGCATGACTTTGTGAAAGGTTAACTACTAAACTGAATGAAAAATGCAGCGCTCATCACTGTCACTTTGTACCCAGCTGTCCAATCACAATGGAGTAGGGGCGGGACAAATACCACACCGAAAAACTGCCACATTCTGCTTGTAGATTTAGCAATTTGGCGGGTGTATGATGTACATTACAATGTTATGATGAGCTATATGTTTTTCTCCACTGACGATTTGAGTTTTTCAAAGCGTTTGTAAGAATGCTGAGTTTTAGACGGCAGCTGTCTGACTCTGACATGGTGAATGGGAACATGGTTTGTGTAACATTAGCAACACATTATTAGCTGTTTGATAACAGTCAAGCAAAAGGCTAATCATATTAATTACTGTTATGTGTCCGATGTTGTAAAGAGTGATACTATTGTGTAGCAATTACCTCAGTAAGTTGACCGAGTGGATCTCTGAGTTGGCGTGAGCGAGTGGAGGTGGGGCTAATTTGCATATTCATTGATCCGCATATATTAAATGAGGCAAGGGTGTAGAGTTACATTCAAGCTATGTTAAGGCATGAAGAAATTTTTTTCACAGGAAAAAACATTTAAATATGTCATTTTGGTGATCAAAGATGAGTTTTAAGGGATAAAATAATTTACTACAGGGGGACTTCAGAGCAAATTCTTTACATTGTATGGACATTTTTATATAGAAACAGTACTGAAACAAACTATCTGTGAAATTAGATACTAGTAACACTTCCGTGGATATTCTGTATCATAGCAAGCAAAGTGTCTCAACTGAAAAAACGCTGTACTGCTGAAGAGCTCTCAAGCGCTCACATAGGCTTTTTCAGCAGAGCGTCTAGCATTTCAGCTGGCTAAAAATGCTTTGGTGGACACACGGCCATAGACTTCTTCATGGCCATTGTTTGGATATTTGGCATATTTCATTCTGTAACCTACTTGTTCTACAGAACTGTGTTATTATGCTACTGTTTTTGACAGCATTGATACCGTATCTTAGAGATAATATCATGACGATCACTTCCTAAAGTCTAAAGTCTAAAGGGGCTTATAATAAGTGGATCTTGCAACACGGTGGATGCAGCACCCGCGCCCTCACTCACAACTCTCTCTCAAATCCTGTTCACTCCGCCAGCACAGCAACATAAATCGCTCTCCATGATTTCACACCACGGACACTAAACAATCTAGCAAACTAAATAAACTGAATTATACATATAGACATTCATAGGAGGAGATTTAACGGTTAATTAGACATTCAGAGAACATTATATTTTATTTTTGTAAATCTCGGTGGCATCATAGCTGGCTACGGCCATGGAGACCTGATGATATATATGTGTATGCATTTTTCCAAAATTAAAACATGCTGTTCTTCATCAATACAAGCTGTTCTCATAAACAGAGGAGAGAGGAGAGTTTTCGGCCCCTGTGATCTCAGTGTGCTTTGAGCTGAAGTGAGGTGGGGTAAAAGTCTCTCTCCTCCACCTGCAGAGGAGGCAGGGTCTACACCTGCAGCCTTGTCATCACCCTCCTATTATATACACATGCACACGCTGGCCAGTGCTGATAACAGCAGCACAACACAAGTGACTCCATTGTGAAGGACAGGCAGAAACCGAGGCAGCAGAAAAGATCACAGCTTTTGCGGCAGGCTCGAAATGTTCAAGCAAGCAGCTCTCCCCCTGCCCTATCTCAAAAACAATGAGTCTGTGTGTGTATGTATGTGTGTTTCAGCTGAGACAGTGGGAAACGCCCTGTATTAAACCCCCTCACAGTTTAGGTTGAACAGTAAAATAACAACCAGCGCCATCATAAAACAGGGAAGCCAAATAATGTTGGAAGTTTTTGTGCTGCTTTTGGAGCGTAGTAGAATATCCATGCTGATTTTATGAGCAGACTCTGCTTGGCATTTGCTCTGTTTGTTTTGCTAGTCAGGTTGCCCTGAACTCGAAGTGCTGAATCTCACTCATGCAGGGAAAGTTTTGAGCCTTTGTTAGGAATGACTGATTTCTGATTCAAACTCAGAATTCATACAGGGAAATCATACTACACTGCACACAAGAACAAACACCTCCAGTAACAACCTTTTTATTCCATGTGTCTACATCAGCTACAAGCAGATACGACAGGCTCAATTATTATTATAGCTTAAAAAATTTACCTCTTAAAACTTTAATTCATACCCTTTGTGTAATGAACATAAGTTATACCTGAAATCAAATTGTGGTATTTTTTTTCTAAACAGCCACTTACAATTTTCACCAGTTAAAACAGAAAGAAGTATTTACAGTTCTTTTGACTTGATAAAGTAAGCATCCACGCAGAACACATTAGTAAATGCACAGCAACACCCTAGCAACCACGTAGAACGTCTTAAGGTAATGATACACGGGTTATGATACTTTTTGAGCAATGTTGCCGGGCAATGTTGCTGAGCAACGTTGCTTGGGCACTTTCCCATTGAGAATGAGCAACAAATTTATATCTAGATACGTTAGATCGGTTGTGGGCAATTTTTTGAGATCCTCCAATCAGAATGTTAGCAGCTGATCACGTGTATATATTGGGTTGGCAATAGATTTTCTCCTCTCTGGATTAGTTGGTGCCAACTGTCTGTTGCCCTAATTAGTTGCCTTGTGTCTCATCAGGTTGCCCGTTGATGGCAACATTGCCCAGCAATATTGCTCAAAAAGTTCCCACGTGTATCATCACCTTTAGAAACTGCACCCTCCAGCAATATTCCTGCAACAGCCTATCAGCCACCCAGAACATCCTTGTCAACAATCTAGCAACCACCCAGAACATCCTAACAACACCCTAGCAACCTTCTTGCTACATTTTAGCAACCACCCAGAACATCATAGCAACACCCTAGCAACCACCTATAAGACCTCAGCAACTTTCGTGCTACATTCTAGCAACCACCCATATTTTGCAAATGTAAAGCAACACCCTAGTAGAAACCACTCAGAAGATCTTAAAAACTGTATGGTAACACCCTATCAACATTCCAGCAAAATCCTAGCAACCACCCAGAACACCCTTGGCAACCTTCTAGCAACATTCTAGCATTCACCTAGAACATCCTTACTAGACCTTAGCAACCACTTAGAACACCCTATTACCATACTAGCAATTCTCTAGCAAACACCAGAACACCTTAACATCCTCTTAGTTACATCCTAGCATTCATCCATATCCAAGTAAATGCATAGCAACACCCTAGCAACCACTCAGAAAACACTAGCTAGCAACATGCTAAAACCTACCCTGACCTTCTTAGCAACTGCACAAAAAAAAAAAAAAAAAATCATTTTGCTTAATTTATTTTTGATGGCTGTGATGTCTAATATCAAATTATACATAGTTTTATCATTGTAGACACAGATGTAATATTTTTGTGGAAACTATGGTTACCATGATAAATTTTGCCAAGCAGGCCATGCTAGACAGCTTCAAACTACCTATCAAGACAAACAGAAACTGATGTACTAGTACACATACACACACATCTAACACTTTATCACACTTAATGAGGTAAAACATGATGCTATTCATCAAACCACCACAGGGCAAACCAAAAACACTCACACATACTCTTAACATCTGCAGCACTGCACGCATGTCAATTTGCTAATATTTTAATAAGAGTCTCCTTGAAACTTCACGCATCATTACAGTAAGTGTCCCAACATGATGACATGTGTTTTAAATGTAACATGAACTATTGCAGGGAAAATTCATAATTCATTGACTCATTTTTACATTCTCTATTTCTCATGGGGCATTTATGGAATATTTTGTTGGGCCACTTTTTATTGCTTTGGGAGTTTTCCCCCCCAAAAAATCACCTTCCCCTTTTCTTAAATCATGTAGAGACAAACACAAAAATGAGAGCACAATTTTGCGAAACGCAATATGTTAATGGAACTTGTTTTGTACTGAAAGTGTGTTTGATTGTGTGTGCATGTGTGTCCGTAAGTGTTTCCATAACATTTACCCAAGCAGACAGCTCTAACCACATGTATTTTCAAGCTGTTTATTAACTTTGGGTCACAGCACCGCAGATATTCAGTCGAGGAGGGAGTGCGAAGGAGGAGGGTCCGTCAATAAGATAGACATGTGTTTCTAATCCACGGCCCGTCGTCCTGCGTGCCAACTCCTGCTGGGCTCTCACCGACCTCCAGTTCTCTCTGTGGGCGGCAGGCATTCCTGAAGCCACACCCGAGTTTCCCACCCTCAGCCCTATGATGGCCCTCAAGTTCCCAGATTTCTCCATTCCTTCACTCATACCTGCCATCCTTCCTTTCCCAACAACCTCAAATGAGCTGGTGTATATCGCAATGTATATTTGATTTATTCATCCACATTTTCCTAAATTACATGACATTCCACGTTATTGAAATTTTAAATTGCATTTAAAAATAAAAATAAAATTAATATTTTTATGACTTGATTCAGCGATTCTTTTCGTGTTTTCCACAATGTGGAAGTCATGGGGCCTTAGAGCTGGGATGCACCAAGACTAACTGCATTCGGATTAGCAGGTTTAAAGATGTTGGTTTAAATGGAAGATTGCTTTGATGCAGAGGGCCTTGAAAACAACATTTGTACATGTGCTACAAATGGAAGTCCCTGTTCTAGAACATGCAGGGAGGAAATAAAGGATGGTGTTTACCAACAGAAAGAGCACTGTTTGCCCTGGAACGGTGTGCACTGAGTGGGTAGGAGGAGCGTGTGACCCTGACAAAGCTGGTGTCTACACATCGCCCACGCTTTAATAGCAGCCTACCGCACAGATCTGTTATGCTGCCAGCTTGGCACAGTGGCTTTCAGGTCCAAGAACGACGGTGCGCTTTGGTTTAACATTCAGTCACCGCTATATGATACATATAGGGAGAAAATGTACAAAAACACAGCCCACAATTGAGCGCTGCTGTGAGGTGAGCCCACACACGCTCGGTGAGACATGAGAATTCACTGAATGCAACAACACCACAGACATGGTATTAAATGTGTGTGGCGTTCAATGGGAAGCCCGGCCATTCTAAGGAGCCAAGGGCGCTGAGCTTTATCCTGGAGTTTTACACACAGAAAATCTCCTGCATTATAAAATACAGTGCTTCTACATTAAAAAGTCTCCAGTACATCATTTCAGTTTCCTGTAGAAACCTCATTTGCTGCACAGAGACACACATTAATGGTAGATGAAGGTTTGGGCACAGAATGAAAATCGGGGTCCTCATTACTCACCCACCTCCAACCAAATCTAACTCTAACAGACCTTGTGTAGCTCTGCCCTTTTTCAGTGCTGTGCTCATTGTGTTTTGTCTTATGGTTTGTATTTCCACAGCATGAAGGTAAGATCTTACGAATTTATGAATGAACCACTCGTTTTAATGAACCGCTTCGTTCTTCCCAGTCTACTGCCATTTGTTATGACATCCGCTTCATATATTACAATTCTCATGATAACTTTCGCTAACTCAACAATAAGTAAATCTACGTCACCATCTATTTACGATGCCATAGAAATATATGGAGCTACTGCAGAAACGGAATTTAAAAAAAAAAAATCTAAAGATGGCTGCATGCTTGTTTCTCTAGCGAATAAGATCTATAGAAACGGAAATTATTTAAACAAAACTGACACGCTAGAAAGAAACACTTCATTAATGTTTAAGATTTAAACACATGCACTGGAACAAAATGTTTGTAATTTTAAAAATTCTAGAGTAAAAATATGTTAATTGGTTAACTGCAAGAGAAAACTTATATTAGATTTAACAATACATGTAATTTTTACTGTCAAATATTGCAAATATGATGTAATGAAGTAACCTGAATTAACTTAAAATTATTATTTATGGTGAAAATATGTATTCAAAAAGACAAAAAATGTATGGTTGCAGTAAAATATATATAGTAAAATTGTCAGGAAAACTGTTGAAAAACAGAGCTCTCTCTATAGGATGCATTACATTTTATTTATTTGATGAAAAACATACTGTAAAGACATTCATTTTGTGAAATATTAGTACAAAATTACAATAACTGTTCTATCTGAATATATTTTAAAATGTAAATTTTTCCTGTGGTGGCAAAGCTGAATTTTTAGCATCATTACTCCAGTCTTCAGTGTCACATGATCCTTCAGAAATCATTGATTTGGTGCTCAAGAAACATTTCTTAATATTATGAATGTTGAAAACAGTTCTGCTAAATATTTTTGTGGAGACCGTGATCCATTTTCTTCCAAGTTTCTTTGATGAACAAAAAGTTCAAAAGAACAGCATTTATTTAAAAATAGAAATCTTAACATTACAAATGTCTTTAATACATGTTCCATTATGTAAAATACAAAACATAATAGGAGACCCAAGAAATTTTGATTGACCTGCAAGCATTTTCTAATAGGTTAAAGTTGTAATGCATGCATTCTTTATAACCCTCATGCTAACGCTAACAGAACTGAAAATGAACAAATTGTAAATCAACCGCTTGCCAATGTGATGCCCTGATCTTGGATCAGTGCTGGGAGAGCAGTTTACTCTGAGCACTGGTTTGTTTGTTTGGGCTAAAGAGGGTAAATATCACTAGCCTGTTTGACATCTCTCCGTGGAGAGAGAGAACAGGAGGAAAGAGACAATTCAGGCAGAGAGACAGGAAGACAGACAGAGAGAGAGAGACGCAAACTGAGTAGAATACAAACATTGCATAATCAGCTTAGCCTCCCCACTTCCTGCCTTTTAATGGGCCTGTCTGACTTTGGTTTGGTGGATGCTGCTTTGCACAGCTCGTCCTGAGAGCAGGTCATTGGAGAGAGAGAGAGAGAGAGAGAGAGACAGACAATTGTCTCAGTTCTCTAATAAAACATTGCAGAACGCAAGGTCAGGAGCCAGTTCACCGCATGCTCGTTTAAAGGTTGAAGTTCATGTTTCATTTAGAAGGAATGCACTAGCTGCACAAAAACAGAAAATAACATTAAGTTGTCTCACTGTGAGGTGAATTCACTAAACAGTTGCACCACTTTTGTGTGCAATATTTCAGCACAAAAAGAAAATCAATGTCTAAGCATGCACAGTTTGCACCAGTATATTGTATATATATATATATATATATATATATATATATATATATATACACACACACACACACACACACACACATATATATATATATATATATATATATATATATATATATGAATATGTACTTAATGTCATTTTTGCATCCTTACTGAATAGAAGTAAACTAAATAAAAAAATATTCTTGCATGTTTCAAAAACTTCAAAACACACACACACAAATTTGACAAGATCGCAAAGTGCACTTTACAATTTCGAGTTTATTTATATTTAGTCTCACGTGACAGTGTCTCATACGCATGTAAAAGTGTTTTGCAAATGTCTCAAGGGTTATTTAGACTTCAGAGGCTCTGTAAAATTAGACTCATAATAGATTTATTCACAAAAGTCAGCACTATTTGCCTGCCTCAATTAACTATTAGCACTCTTGGAGAGCAGGTGGTACACAGAACTTTGTTTAGAAAATATGCTTATGTAGCAGTAATTCATTGTATGATATATACAGACAGTGCATGCAAATAACGCAGTAAATTCTTAGAGAACTCCCCCGTGTTTGTTGCCTAAAAACACAGGAAAATGTTTCCCTAATTTCAGGTAATTGAAAAGCATTTGCTTGCGTTTCTGCCTGTGTGTGCATATGAGAAATCAAATCTGTCTGATTTGGATATGCATGACTCATCCCAGCAGCCCTAATGAACACTTGATAAAGAGGAAGAAAAAAAAAATACATGCAATATTGCTTCCTAATGGGCTCTCCACTGAAATCACTTGCCCTCTATGGGGCTGACTGCTGTCCTCTCTCGGGTCAGAGGCAGACAGAGCTATTAGAGAACGTCCCAGATCAGATAGATTTCACTGAAAGATAATTTCTCCCCCTCATTAGAATTCTATCTTGTATAAACGCGATTATCTGGGCCCGGCTTTGTTTGTGTCAGAACAGCGCTAAATCAATCACGACACCGTCGAGGACGAACAAAGCTCAAATAAATCAAAATATAATGCGGTTAGAAAATTTGGTTTGGGGAAAGCTCCAGATAGCACTGGTGTGAAATGATAGAGGCTGCACACACTTGCCACAGTTTGAAGACCCGCTGGGCATGTCACCTTATTTTACTGATGATATTAGCTTCAGATTTATTGATTTGTTAAAGATGTTACAGTAGTCTTTGTTCCCTATTGTGACGTATATCGAAGTGAAACGGCTTATCGAACAAGAAAACATGTAGGGTGGGACTTGATTCGTCAATCGGGAATTGACTGGATTGTTGTGGTTTGCTACTGTTGTGATCTCATGTGAGTGACAGAGAAGAGCTGTCGCTGTAAGAGGGAGGGGGAAGTTATTTTGATTAAAGATTATGAGGGCACATGCATTAAAAAATGATGTGCACAGATAAATCATTTATAATAAATAGTACAATATTCCATAGAAGAAAAAAAACAAAACAGGAAATGTCCATTTTGATTTAATAGCGATTAAGAACTGAGCATCTGATTTGGTGTTCACATCAGCACATGGCTCTTTGACTGATGGTCAAGCTGTTCACATGTTGATATCATGCTCAAATGCTTCATTCATTTTGGCTCAACACATGGAAGCCAAATTCAGGTAATTTGATGCTAATTTGACTATCACTTTGCAATGTGATGAAATTAAAGCGGAGATGATATGGAATTTTTTTTTTTTTTTTATTATTATTTTAAGATGTTGCTTGAGGTTATCTTATAATGTTAAAAAAACAAATATATATGTGGAAATATTTATTTATATATATTTATACATTCAGTTTATTAGCAACCCTCTTTCTGACCCTCTGTCTGAAATAGTAAACGGCCACTCTCAAGATTGGCTAATATTATTGCATAAGAAAACATCAACGCCCAATCGCTATTGCACGCGGGTAAGTGTCTTGAAAACATTATCTACAGTATATAAAACCATCATTTGCAGACAAAGCCAGAGGTGCCCAAACTTTTTACAACGAAGGGCCAAAAATCAAACTTGATCGAGGTCCGTGGGCCAAAAGTAAAATATGCATTATATCAAACTTTATATTAAATTTAAAGTGTTAATCTTTGGTTCCCCTGATTTATGATTTCATAATTTTAAAACGGTAAGCAATTTGCTTAACTGCTCCAGTTTTACTTTCAAAGTTTTATGGTACAATTAAACATTATTGCAGTTTTTAATGATGTTTTAGGTACTTTTTAAACACAAACTGGCATTTTAGAAAAATGAATAATAATAATTTTGAACATTTAAAAAACAATCACAATCCAAGATTCTGAACAGATAACTAAACAAAATAATATTTCCTAGAGGTTCTGACAAAATGTTAATTGCTCTATTTAAAATGTTTAATTAATTTGAATGAATAATTTTTAATTTATCTCATAAAGACTTGACTTCATTACTGGTTGAATCAGCGTTTTTGAACAAATCTCTTGAATGAATGATTCAATGACAAATACTACATTTTTAACATTCAATTGTTAAATAGGTTTAAAAGACACAGGAGAATCATTGTCATTTAGGAATAAGATTGCGTGGGTGTTTGAATAGAAATCGCAATCTTTTAACAATTAATCATGCAGCTCTACAGCAGTGTATATTCTCCAAATTCTCTCACATATGCATAAAATAGGCTATCGCAACTGCATGTGTACGAAAACAAAAAAAGATCTTGGTTAAAAACTGACGCATATATTTATGAATAATAATGCAGAAATTAAAACTTGGCAGAACGATTTTTCATAATTTAACTTGTGCACTTGTTTCCTCAATCTCGCATGCTCCGCGTTTGCTGGTGCAACGCACGTGTAATTGGAGACGGCCGCGGTCTTGTTCTGGAGGCAGTCATATGCAAATGTATTTTCCTTTTGTAATTTGTCACAGATCACACAATATCAAAATAAGTAATTTTTGGAGCTTGATTAAATAAATGCTTTGTTTATAATGAGGAGGATGTTTTAAGATAAGATTTAGGCTTAAGTTTTAAGCTTTAAATGTTTAGTCAATTGTTTATTCAGACAGTCAGCATCTTGTATTAACCGAGAACATTAATTTATTCTGATTATATATTATATATTATATATTATATATATATATATATATATATTATATATTATATATATATATATATATATATATATATATATATATATTTTATTTACATTTTCATGCAATTTTTATGCAATGCATGAAAATACTACATGGAAATAAACGCTTTTTGTTTCCACATACAAGTATAATAAATATGAATAATTTTCACTTAAGACCTTTATAGCAGCTCCACACTGAAGATATTGTTGTCACACCTCAGCCACTAACACATATTCAAGCTGTTTCCCAAAACACCTGATCCCTTTACCACACCTGCGCTTAGAGACCTGGTTACCAGGTGAATACGTATGCATGTGTATGTGTGTGTGTGTGTGTTGAGAGAGCAATAAAGCATTTTCTCCAGTGATATTATCTGTTATTTATCCTGATAATGTAATGACTTGAATCATTCATTTTGATTAATATAATTTTCATTAAACTTAATTTGTGTTGGAAGCATGCCATATTCTTTATAGGCTACATATCCATGTGTTCTTGAATTAAGGCCCATTTACACAAAGTATGATAAATATAATGATAACGATATAGTATATAGTTACTATAAAGATATAGTTCTAAAAATCCTTCTAAATATAAAAGAATAGCACAGTCCACACCACAAATATTATGGCACAGAGTAACGATATAGTTGGAATCGCTTTCAGAATGATTTTTTCCCAGCTGATGAACGATAAAAACATTGACAGCCAATCAGAATCCATCCTACTTTAAAGACCTCACACATTTAAAGCAACATACGGCAAAACTGCAGCGTGGTTAGAATAAACAGAACATTATCGTCCACAGGTGTGGACGCTAATATAGTTATGCTATAGTTGTGAACAGGCCTTTAATCTTTTGCTGTTTTATACATCACTAAACCAAGACAGTGCCTAATGGGTCAACTTCACACTAGCCCTCTTTATCAGCATAAAAAAATCCCTGTTATTTAGATTTAGAATAAATTACACAGCGAAAGCAAGCAAACATCAATAATAGACTGCCCCCCTCTTGTTATGATCAATAAAGCTGTCAACACAAGTTTACAGTTTCATGTGACTGTTTGAGTCCTGCAGTTTAGCACAAACTCACTGACTATCAAATCATTGCAGCCTTGATCAAAATCGTATTAATTTACCTGATTAATAGTGCAGCCCATATATACAAAGAGATACAAATGATTTACTATGTCAGTTTGCATTTAGGGACCTGTGTTCTCTCCTCTCATTCAAAAAACATCACAAAGATTTAAACGCACCTGCTGGCATGATGGGACACTGAAGGAATCATGAGGGCCCATAGTATTTCCTGCGTCTGAAGTCACCAGTGTCTAGAGCAAGCCACCAAATAGCCTCTGCCATTCTCTCTAAAGACTACAGCCGAATCTAAACACCTTTTATTCCTGCCTCCTGTATGCTGAGGAGGCTTGTTGGGTTCCAGCAGAGAAAATACAAAAACAGGATCATGCTTATTCAAAGATTATGGGAAAACAAAAGGAAAGACTGAGTGAGCTTTGGGGAAGTAAAGAATCATAGCAGAGAACTGGAAGTGGAGCTGTTTTAGAAAATTACGTGCACAAATGGGCTCAGCAATTCCAAAACAAGGAGTTTTTGGGTAATTGTGAGAAACAGGAAAAGTACATATTTACAGTTTAAGCAGAAAATGTGAGTGCTGTACAAAACTCACCACTAGTGTTGCTTGGGTTTTGCTATGCAGTTGCTAGAGTGTAAGTAATGCAAGTCTATATTTTCACCCATTTTATTGTCAAAATGATCTCAAAATATGGTGACAAACATGTTTATAGTTAAATTTAATATTCAAGAAACCTCATATACCGTTAAGGGATGATTCTAAAACTTAATATTTTATTATACTGTATACTAAATGGTTTGACACAGCATTGTGCTGCGCATTTTATAATAAATTACACTACTGTTCAAGAGTTCGGGGTCACTATAGTTTTTAATATTAATACTTTTATTTAGCAAGGATGCATTAAATTGATCAAAAGTGCAAGTAAAGCCATTTATAATCTTAGAAAATATTTCCATTTTAAATAAATGCTGTTTGAATTTTCTATTCAACAAAGAATCCAGAAAAAAAAAAAAAATGTTCCATGGTTTACACGCAAAAAAATGTTTCGAGCAAATTAGCATATTAGAATGCTTTCTATTTGATCATGTGACACTGAAGCCAGCTGTAAATTCAGCCTTGCCATCTGAGTAATAAATTACAGTTTAAAATATTACTGTTTTTACTAATCTACTACTAATTACTGTTTTTGTTCAAATAAATACAGCTTTGGTGAGCATAACAGACTTTTAAAAGCATTAAAAAAAATAAATAAAATATACAGACTCCAAACTTTTGAATGGTAGTGTATTAAGTATAAATAACTGAATAATTATAAAAATAGTTAAAAATATTAATTTAACTATTAATTTAAAATAAAATAAAATGATTAGAAATAATGTTAAGCGAACTGAATTCAAAAGACCAAACATTTTGAATGAGAGAAAGTCACCATATTTTGAGAAGCAAAAATAATACTGATGCTTGCCTTAGCAAGCGCCACTAAATATAGAGAGTGAGAGAACACATAAAAAGGAGAAAAGAAAGAAGAAATCAGAGAGGAAGAGGTACATAGAGAATGTGAGAGAACGATATGCGGCAGTGCCCATTATGTTCTCCAGTAAGTCCTGGGAAAATAAACAGCTTCATTAGCACGTCCTTTATAGAATTTCTCTCTCTCTCTCTCCCACACATAGCGTGTGAGTGCCTTGTCTGAAGCATAAGACGAAACTATCCAAACATAAGACGTCAGTCAGAAGCGAGCTCACCGCTCATTAAGACATCAAAATGTTCCAGAGCCTTCCACGCCTCACCGCCGGCCCGTCGAATGCTTACCTGAGACCCCTCCATTATGACCTCACCACTGGAACACAAACACTGCTAGAACTGAATGTAGAACATTCCAAAAATAACATTTCACACCAGATCATCGCAGATTTATCTTGAAGGGGGTGTGATATCTTACATTTCGTTTTTATGGTGTAGTATATAAACAGGCTGCTTTGTGATAAATTAAGGAATATGGTTGTCTTGTGGTTTGGCTGGGTAACATGGTACTGTTAGCCCCTGCTGGATGATGTTGTAACTACACCTCTGGCTGCAAAAGTGCATCTTTGACAGCCATTTAAATAATACAAAAAAAATAAAAAATAAATAAACTCATTTATCTTTTAAAACAAATACATTCTTTGATTTAAAATAAAATATTTAAATATTTATTTATTTAGAATAAGGCTCCACCCTTTTCAACTAGGTCTCACACATGCCCCATTCAAACAAATCCTCAGAGAGTGTATCGCTCCATAGCAGTTTGATTTCCCAGTCTCGCAGGCATTAGCGAGTCGAGTGGAACCAAATTTGATGGGTCACCCCGATGCTGCACAGACACACACGCATACATACACACAAATACACATCAGCCTGGCCTCACACACTGACATGCCCTATAATTTTGCCTCCCCTTCCATCAGCACAGACAGTGGGGTGTAAGTACTCTCTCTCTCTCACAGTCTCACTGTCAGTGGGCTTGTAAGCACTTCAGTACAAGCCTACATTTCCCCTCAGTCACAGCTAACACACACATACACAGTAATTTAACAAGTCACTTTACTGATCAGCCTGTGGGAAAACACATACACAAGACCCTGCACACCAGTCTGTCTGTCTATGCCAGAATTTTTCATTTCAAAGTACTTTTTTTTTTTTTGACATGATTGTCGATTGTCAAAGTAGTAATACAAACCTCAACATGCGTTAAATAATAAATAAAATAAGTTTCAAATAAATGATTAAAAGCTACAAATAAAATAATTAAAAACTAACAAAAATATATAAATATTTTTAACAAGATATTAAAAAAATTATTTATTTTCATTGTTAAATTATTTAAATAATATTCCTAATTTTTAAGTCACTTTGGATAAAAGCATCTGCTAAATGAAGAAATGTAAAAAAAAATTTTTTTTTTGTTAAAAAAGTGTTTAAAAAATATTTATTCAAATAAATAAATAGAATAATGTGAAAATAGTCCTTCACTAGAAACTATCCTGAACTGATGTCAATATTTCACATTTTTATATATGGCGCTGCACTGTAAAAAATGATTTTCATGATATGTTATCACAACATTTTTTCTTTTGTCAAATCAACTTAATAATTAGTGTGGTTCAGATAACATAATATTTTGAGTTTCTGTTGATTAAAGCAATTGCCTTCATTGTATTAACTAACATTTTTAATTTCAATGAACTCAACATTAAGGCAACCAGGTAACTTACTTTTTTAAGTAAAACCAACAATTCTTTTTTTACAGTGTGGTAAAACATTTTACTGAAAACATTATTCCAAAATATTAGAGATATACAAGTTGTTTCTCTGTTTATATTTATGTTGTCACAATAAACAGCTACTTTTGAATAACCATTAAATGGAGTAAATGCTTTTTGTTGCAAGATGGTATAGTTATATCTTCAACCAGCAGGGGCTTACAGGGCCAAACTAACCCCTTTCATTTTTTTTCAGTTTCAGATAGATTAGTGTTATTCTTCTGTCATAGTAAATGAGAAATTGTGCATCTGTCGCAACCTTTCTCTCTTTACCTTCAATCAACTAAAACGTTCCAGAATTAATGTGTGTGTGTGTGTGGTGTTATGACCACAAATCCACGACTTGATTCCCATACCCACACCATTAAGACTTCCCTCAGGCCACTCTGCTCATGAATAGGAAGAGATGAAGAGATGAGGGGGGGAACGGATTAAGGTCGAAATCAGGTGCCGGCCAAATTGCCTGAAACGCACTCCAAGATCTAACAGAGCCCACAGGCTTGAGCTGGGCATGTGGAAGATCAGCAGAATGGAAAGACCCGCTGGACGTCCCATGACAGGGAGCTTGTGCGTGATGGAGGGGTCACAGCGTTACACGGTCGTCATCATTATCTACCCCAGCATCAGCATGTTGCCTAAGAGCCTGTGTAATTATAAGAGCATGCAGGCCTGATGGCTCCGCCGTGGCCTGTTAGAAAAGCCTGAGTAAGCTGGATCTGGACAACATGCGAGCAAACACACACCTACAGCAGATGGAGACAAGAGAGACGAGCAGAACGACTGAACAAGTGACAGCAAGTGCTTCATGAAAGTCATACGGGTGAGCAAATGATGAAAGAACTTTTATTTTAGGGTGAACTATCCCTTTAAGAGACAAAGAGCTCCTTTTCTTTTCCTTTCTCTCTCAAATAAAACATACAAATTTCAACAATCAATCTGTGTAAGAAACATAGGTGTAAAAGGCTTTTCTTTAAAAGCATACAGCAGATTGGATCTCTTTTATGCCTGATGTTTTAATAATGCTACACCTGTTTGAGAGAATCTTCAGTGCACAGCAAGATTCAAGAGGAACCACTTGTGCAAAACACAGTTATTCCACAGGCTCGTATGATCCACTTACTAGATAGAGAGAGAGAGCGAGAGAGAGAGAGAGAGAGAGAGAAAGATGGAAAAAGAAGGATGGGAGGGAGAGAAAATCGATGAGGTGCTATTTTGGAGCTTTGAACCTGGATATCAATACATGCATGGCTCCTTTTCAAGGCTGAATGCATTATCAGAAGGCTGGCAAAGACTGTAGCAATATTCCTGACTTTACAGTACACAATATCACCTCATTCTCACTTTCTGCCTTCCATTCCTCAAAAGAAGCTTTTTCTTGGCTTTTTAAAGGGATAGTTCACCCTAAAATGAAATTTGTCATAATTTACTGTCCCTCATGTTGTTTCAAACCTGTATGACCTTCTTTCTTTCAAGAAACATAAAAGGAGAAGGTATGAAGATACCTTGCGTTTTTTGTTTTTACCCATACAGTGAAAGTGGACGGGGACCAAAAGGACAAGAAAAGCACCATAAAAGTCATAAAAGGGGTCCACATGACTTATGTGCTATATTTTCAGTCCTCTAAGCCACACGATTGTTTTATGTCAGGAAAATTCTTAAATTTAGGTCTTCACTCTCCTTGGCATGTTCATGAGAAATGTAGCAATATATGATTTGCGAATTGTTTGATCAACTTAACTTCTTGAGGTCAAGCTCAACACCCTCAAATTATCCAAAACAGTCTTAAGAATTTCTGTTTTCAACATTGTTAATTATAAGAAATGTTTCTTGAGCACCAAATCAGCATATTAGAATGATTTCTGAAGGATCATGTGACACTGGTGAACAGTTAAGAAATGCTGAAAATTCACATTTGGTGTCACAGGAGTAGAAGAGGCATCTTTCAAAAACAAAAAAAAAATCTTACATACCCCAAACTTTTAGACCAATGAGATGTCATTATACTGTATGTGAAGCCAGTGAAACGCTGCAGAAATAGAAACCAAGTGACTGAAAAAAATGCTTATTGCTTGTCACGATCACAGCTGGTAAGGAACAAATTTACATGGTAGACAATTTTATCGCTTGACGCTTTATCACGTTGCACCAGGTTAAGACACATTGTAAAGGTAAAGACAAGACCGAGTTGGCCAGGGGTCTGTTAGTACTGAGAAAAAACAGAGAGAGAGCCTTTAAGAGAGAGAGAGGTATAGATGAAGCCATCCATCATCCCTCTGTCTTTGGGTCTGACACCGAGCCGCACGCTACACCCCACAAATCACACAGCAACTGCCAGAGTTGCAGGCTGCCCTCTCCAATCTCTCTCTTCCTATTCTCTCTCTCTGTCTTGTCAGTTGCTTTTATACCCCCCCCACCCCCCTCCTCCGAAAAAAAAAAGCCCTCTGCCTATGCCTCCTTCAAACAGAAAACAGACAGATTCACACACACACGCACGCACATACTGCATCCAACAGGAATCACATATTCTCTCTCTCATTCACCTTAACCTCTCCAACTCTGTTTCTGTTGCTTGTGCTCACCTTTTCTCTCTCTAAAGGAAACAAGAAAGCTCCACAACAGCAGGGGAACAAACACAAGCACATTACTGAGGAAAATACCCTGAGCTTTGCAAAACTACCCCATTAAACAACACTGTTTACACATTATTTTTGTGGGCGTCTGTGATATAAAGCGCTTGTCGCTTTTAAAGGCGACATGAAATCAGAAATTACTTTCTTAATAAATGTCTCTGATCGTTTTGCGCATGACTGATGAGTGTTTGTTACTTAAAATATTCTGAGTTGAATACAAAATAAGCTCATTCAACAGCATTTGTGGCATAATGTTTCTTATGTGTGTGTCATAATGTCTCAAATTTTCTTTAAAATAAGCAAAAATGGAATTACAGTGAAGCACTTGAAAGTGAATGGGGACCATTTTTGGAGCGCTTATATTACTTTATCAATTAAAACTATTATTTGTAGGGCTGTCAAATGATTAATCGCAATTAATTGCAGGACAGGTGGAAATTTTTGTTGTAATCAACATTATGCCACAAATGCAGTCAAGAATATTCTATTAAAGAAAAATCTTTCAGCAAAATCTAATAACACATTTGACAAGATTTTTGAACAAGTCCACAAATTAATGCCATCCAATAATATCATAGCCCACTTTTCACAATCCAATTAAATGCGGATAGATAAAATCAAGTCCCGCCCTACATCATATCTCACTAATATTCGGTTTCATTCTGAAATACGTCACATAATGCAAGTTAAATGTATTCTAAATGCAGTCTTCAGTATAAATGTTTGTCACTAGTATATGCAGTACATTCTGCTGCCCTGTGGGAACTGTTTTCTTCTGGCACACCAGGCTTAAATTAAACCTTAATCAACCTATAAATCAGATCCTGTCATATGAAGCTGATGAGCAGAGCGACTCAAAGTGGGGGGACGTGTACTTCCTCACACTAGAGGTTTGGATCACTCTGAACTTGGGGGTTTAGTATATATCTAAAGCTCGACACAGTGAGCGATACAGGTGTAATTATGCTGTCACAATCAGGAATCAGAACATATTTAATATTTAAAGGGACAGTTCATTAAAAATTTGATTTCTGTCATTTACTCACTGAAACAAGCGTTTGGAACAACGTGAGGGCAAGCAGAAGATGACAGAACTGTCATTTTTGGCTGAACTATTCCTTTAATATACTGCTATATGGAGAGGGACCTCTGAGCAATGCGATTTTACTGTGGATGAAGCTGCGAAAACACCAAGTGGGCAACAAAATGTCCTGTTGATTGTCACTTTATCGCTTTGCACCTGGTTAGGATGCAATATTGTTAGAAAACACTGCATTGTTGACACTTGCCTGGTACTCCTGGTGGGGTTTTGAGGAACTTTCCGTTGAAATGTTGAATCACCACATCACATTTCTCAGTGGACTCCATTCTGTGAGAGAAAGAGAAACAAAAAGAAACACACAGCATGAGGCAATCAGAATTAAAGTCATTGGTCATGACTGCAGTGAAAACACATTGAAAATTGAACAGATTTTAAAACTCTGCTTTATGATCACTTCATCAACTGGAAATTTTTGGCCTTGTGGACATTTAGAAAATTCTCTATTAAAACTCTATTAAAACGCACTTTTCATACTCTCATCAGTTTAATTTGTCAATGACCAACTGTGGACTTGCAGAACATGCAAAGGAATTTTTTTTTTTTTTTCCAAATCAGCCATCATGTTTCTGAACAAATCAATTTCTCAACAAATGTAATTTCCAGCACATAATATAAGTGCACAAGCTACACTTGATTAGAAATGATGCAAAGTAAAATATTCTGTGATGTTTTCTTCACATATTGCAAGTCTCATATTTCATGTCAGTCTGCTTTAGTGTCTTTGTTGTCTCTTTGATAAACAAGTAAAATAACTTTTGATAAAACCTTATTGGGTCCAAAGTTATGATGGGAAATCAATCAATCAATCAATCAATCAATCAATCAATCAATCAATCAATCAATCAATCAATCAATATGACAAGTTTATTTCACTTTGTTTAGAAAAACATTTTAAAGAATATAAAAATATATATTTTATTTTAAATCTACAATTTCTATACTATGGAGTGCCGCACATTACATGCAGGAAAAAAATAATAGGCTAAATCTTGCGCTTGATTTATAAAGCGAGGGAATGAAATAGTAAATCATGCCATGATTTAGCAAATCAAAAGAAACTAAATAGTAAATCGTGTCGACAATTGAATTAATCGAGGGAAAGAAATATTAAATCATGTGCACAATTTAGCAAATCGAGGGAACGAAATAAAAATTTAATAAATTGATAAATATATTGGCCCTCATTTATCAAACGATTGTACGAAAGAAAACTGTGCGTACGCTCGTTTCCACGCAAAATTTGGCATTTATCAATATGATCAAATCTCATGTCAGTTCCTCGCTCGTGTATGCACGTTTTTGAGTCAGCGGGAACTTGCGTGCAGCATAGTAAATCTGGTGGAGAATTGTTATGAGAACATTTATGTTATTTTCCTTACCAAAGCACGATAAAGTGAGTTAGCCATATCCAAAGCCCATATTTACAAAATATATATTCTGGGAATCAATACTCTGGTCTCATGATACCAAATAAATCATTTTGGGAACAGCATCCAAAATTATATGGTGTTACTTTCTTTAATTTTATTGTTTGCAAATACGAGGTTGAGGGGTGTTTTTTTCATGTGATTACTTCCTCTTCATGGCCGGGTTACGTTTCTCTGTGTCGTAAACTATTGGGCAAGGCTTCTAAAATTTAGGGCATGACATTTAAATGACGACAGTTTTCAGCCGCCACATTAATCAACACCCGTTCATTCGTGCGACAGAATTGGCCACATACGAAAGTTTAATGAATCACACGTGAGTGTTGTCGTAAGCTGTTTTTTTTCCCGTTCAGATGTACGCTGGTTTCTACGTTCGTTTAATAAATGAGGGCCATTACATTTAAAAATAAACCAAAATAAATTATGAAGGCATGATAAAAAGTCCCCAGTTTTAAAATGATCTTCATATAACAAAAATAAAAAAGTTGAAATCTTTTAGTTTTAACCTCTGGGACATTAAATTCCTGTAATTGAAGAAACATCCTTATATGTTAATTTAGAGAATGAAAGGAGATGGATAGAAAGAGTGAAGGAGGGAAAATAAAGAGCGGCAGGGGTGTTCTATAGTGTTTGTTTCGGGCTGCTGGGAGTCTTGATTTAGGCTGTGCTCTCTGGAGTGGCTCCTCTCCTCTGTGCGGCCCCATTCAGCTCTGCTCACCCAATCATGGCTGAACGGCTAATTGCCTGGCTGGCACAATTGTACACACACACATATACACACACAGCCTCTGCTGGGATCTCTTACACAGCCAGTGACCCTGAAAACCAGCCAAACCACCCCACACGCGCCACACAAGAGAGAGGGGAGAAAAGCAGGAAAAGAAAGAAACTAAGGGATGTTTTTATATGTGCCCTCTTGAACAAACGCTCTGTCTAGTCTTGCATGTGCCAAAGAGAGTGTTAGTTGTCAAGGTTACCTGGCGAAACCGACCCCTCGACTGACCCCGTTGGCGTCTCGGAGTATCCGTGTGGAGATGACATGTCCGAAAGGCTTCAGCATGTTCTCCAACTCTTGTTCATCCATTGAAACCGGGAGGTTCGAGATGTACAAGTTAGTGGGGTCCTGCTCTTGTTGCTGAGGAGAAAACACACACAGTGTGACATTAGAAATCATGATGTAGTCACACATATTCAGACTTTAAATTATAGGCATAAACTCTAGTTGCAGCTTAAAATGACCCATTTAGTCAGGACGTGGCTTTCTGAGTGACATATCAGTTGACCAAGTGTGTGTAAATATGAAATCAGACTCAGCGAAACACATTATACAGGTGAAGATGCCTTGTTTACTTGCTACAAAGTGTCTCAGACAAAGCTTTTGAATGTCTTTCTGAGATTACAATCATCCTAGGGGTATTTTGGTCTGATCTTCCATGCTGCTTTTTATTGCAATGGGCATGAGTAACCCAGGATGAAGAGGAGAGAGAAAGAGTGAGCTGTTAAAGCTGAAAGCTGCGTTTAAATGAAAACCACAAGATGCTGGAGGGCCTTAACTGGATACAGCTCTACCTGTCTCTCACTCACGCACTGGTGTTGATGGCCTCTTCTAGAGACACTGTGATGCTGGCTAATGGGGGTCTGAGAGGACGGCACACACAATACCGACACTGGATGGTGGTTGTTGAAGGGTGTGTGTGTTTGCAAAGACCAAAATGAGCAGCATTAAAGCACTTGCACACTAAGAGAACATACTGCATCTGTCTCTTTGAAGCCCAGGCTAAAATGTGCAGAGGAAAATGGTACACTGCAAAAAATTATTCTGAGCCAAGAAAGGTAATTTTCATAAATGATGTTAGATAACATTCTGTGGTGGAAACATTTATAACATTTCTAGAATAACTTTTGCAAAGGCTAATTTCATAGATAGCATTGTATGTAACCTAAACACACACACACACACACACACACACACACACACACGCACACACGCACACACACACACACACACACACACACACACACACACACACACACACACACACACACACGCACACACACGCACACACACGCACACACACACACACACATACAGAGATAGAGAGAGATCTGTCATGTCATACCATTTCTATTTCAAGAATAAATGCTATTTCTATTCATCAAAAAAAAAAAAAAAAAAAACTTAAAAAATGTATCATGGTTTCCAAAAAATATTAAGCAGCACTACTGTTTTTAACACTGGTAATAATAAGAAATGTTTGTTGAGCAGCAAATCAGCATATTAAAATGATTTCTGAAAGATCATGTTGCTGCCATCACAGGAAAATTAAAAAAGAATTCCATTAATTTAAATTGTCATAATATTTCACAGTATTACTTTTTACTGTGTTTTTATCAAATATATGCAGTCTTAAAAAGAGACAAGAGAAGACACAAAACATTAAACAAATTTTACCGACCCCAATTTTTTTAATGTAAGTGTATATTAAAAAACCAAAACTTTTTTTTTTTTTGTTAGACAACAGTATGTAGTGTATGACTCCTTTAACTCATGGCTAGCTTTTTATTTAGAATAAATAAAGTTAAATAATAGTTTCACACTTTTGAATAATTTGACAAGTGTAAAGCTATAGCTTGATTAGAAATGGTGCAAAGTAAAATATTCTGTGATGTTTTCTTCACATATTACACGTCATTTCTCGTCAATGTATATATATATATATATA
Source organism: Chanodichthys erythropterus (assembly GCF_024489055.1). Classification (NCBI taxonomy): domain Eukaryota; kingdom Metazoa; phylum Chordata; class Actinopteri; order Cypriniformes; family Xenocyprididae; genus Chanodichthys; species Chanodichthys erythropterus. The sequence continues at coordinate 21,035,682 of NC_090222.1, read as the reverse complement.
TATATATATATATATATATATTTAAAATCAACAGTAATTTTTAATGAACTAATATTTATTATTAAAAAAACAAACAAACTCTCTATGAACACCACATTCTTCAAGAGTAATAACCACTGCAAACAAAAATGACCAGGGATGGGCTGTGAATTTATAACAGAACCAGAGTGAGAGAAAAAGGAGTGAAAACACAGTGTGTTGGTGGGCTAGCAGAGAATGACGGCGACCTGCTGGTGAGTTAAGGAGTTATCTGACATGTGTGCGTGTGAGCAAATATTCCATTTGTGATGTGTGAGGCCCAGCCCTGCAGGAGATCATCACTCTTTTATTAAGTGAAAGTGATTAAAAGAGCAACTGTAGTTGCTTTATGATATCTCCTCACACACCAGATGTTCTCTACACTCGCATTCACTGGCTGAAATCCAAACGGGTTATTGAACACCCCACGCAGGGCATTTCAAATGGCGACGTTATCAAGCGCTGTTTGTATGGGTGTTCTTGAAGTCGCTCCAAAATGACCGCTACTGTATAGACAAGAAAAGGTTTGTAGAATATATAAAACAGTTTTATTTATTTTAAACTAAACAATAAAACCATAAAAATGTTAATAGGAAATAATAAAAACTTAAAATATTTAATCATGGAAAGTCTAAACAAACAACAGCATATAAAGCCCTATTCTGAAGGTAATTGTTTCTCAAGGTGACATCCATAAAAGAACAATTTGTATGGCTCCTTCGTGATAAAACTCATGCATTTGGATGACTATCATGCAGGGGACAGTTTCAGAAGTGACTAATGCAATCTTAAGAAAGAGAAAATTCTCTAAAACTGTGCATATACAGGTGTTGGTCATATAATTAGAATATCATCAAAAAGTTGATTTATTTCACTAATTCCATTCAAAAAGTGAAACTTGTATATTATATTCATTAATTACACACAGACTGATATATTTCACATGTTTATTTCTTTTAATTTTGATTATTATAACTGACAACTAAGGAAAATCCCAAATTCAGTATCTCAGAAAATTAGAATATTGTGAAAAGGTTCAATATTGAAGACACCTGGTGCCACACTCTAATCAGCTAATTAACTCAAAACGCCTGCAAAGGCCTTTAAATTGTCTCTCAGTCTAGTTCTGCAGGCTACACAATCATGGGGAAGACTGCTGACTTGACAGTTGTCCAAAAGACGACCATTGGCACCTTGCACAAGGAGGGCAAGACACAAAAGGCCATTGCAAAAGAGGCTGGCTGTTCACAGAGCTCTGTGTCCAAGCACATTAATAGAGAGGCGAAGGGAAGGAAAAGATGTGGTAGAAAAAAGTGTACAAGCAATAGGGATAACCGCACCCTGGAGAGGATTATGAAACAAAACCCATTCGAAAATGTGGGGGAGATTCACAAAGAGTGGACTGCAGCTAGAGTCAGTGCTTCAAGAACCACTACACACAGACGTATGGGTTTCAGCTGTCGCATTTCTTGTGTCAAGCCACTTTTAAACAACAGACAGCGTCAGAAGCGTCTAAAGACAAAAAGGACTGGACTGCTGCTGAGTGGTCCAAAGTTATGTTCTCTGATTTTGTTCTCAATTTTTGAATTTTGCATTTCCTTTGGAAATCAGGGTCCCAGAGTCTGGAGGAAGAGAGGAGAGGCACACAATCAACGTTGCTTGAGGTCCAGTGTAAAGTTTCCACAGTCAGTGATGGTTTGGGGTGCCATGTCATCTGCTGGTGTTGGTCCACTGTGTTTTCTGAGGTCCAAGGTAAACGCCGCCGTATACCAGGAAGTTTTAGAGTACTTCATGCTTCCTGCTGCTGACCAACTTTATGGAGATGCAGATTTCATTTTCCAACAGGACTTGGCACCTGCACACAGTGCCAAAGCTACCAGTACCTGGTTTAAGGGCCATGGTATCTGTGTTCTTAATTGGCCAGCAAACTTGCCTGACCTTAACCCCATAGAAAATCTATGGGGTATTGTGAAGAGGAAGATGCGATATGCCAGACCCAACAATGCAGAAGAGCTGAAGGCCACTATCAGAGCAACCTGGGCTCTCATAACACCTGAGCAGTGCCACAGACTGATCAACTCCATGACACGCCGCATTGCTGCAGTAATTCAGGCAAAAGGAGCTCATACTTTTCATGTTCATACTTTTCAGTTGGCCAGGATTTCTAAAAATCCTTTCTTTGTATTGGTTTTAAGTAATATTCTAATTTTCTGAGATACTGAATTTGGGATTTTCCTTAGTTGTCAGTTATAATCGTCAAAATTAAAAGAAATAAACGTTTGAAATATATCAGTCTGTGTGTAATGAATGAATATAATATACAAGTTTCACTTTTTGAATGGAATTAGTGAAATAAATCAACGTTTTGATGATATTCTAATTATATGACCAGCACCTGTTTTACTGTTCAAAGATTAAGTCAGAAGGATGTTTTAATGATTTTGAAAAAAGTCTCACCAAGGCTGTATATCACTGATCAATTTCTCCAGTCTTCAGTGTCACATGATCCACAATCCATTTCTTATTATTATCAATGTTGAAACTGTTGTGCTGCTTACTATTTTTTGGAAACTGTGACACTTTTTTAATACAATATAATGCATCCTTGTTGAATAAAAGTATAAATTTCTTAAAAAAAAGAAAGTTAAATACCCATGAATAACAATGAGATCATGTTGAGGTCAGACTGGACATGGAAAGAAAATGTAGCTTATAATTTTCCCCTGAGAGTTGGGAAAAATACTGACATTTCCAATTGAGATGGCAATAAAATCACAGATTAGCATCAGTACATGTTGCAATTCCTAACATATCCAGCATATCCAAAATTTAAGGTTTAAATCCGAATGCCAACTGTCGTACTCCCAAAAGTCGTTGTTCAGGTTTATTCTGGAAATACCTTTACTTTAAAGGGGTTAATGTTTCAATTTGGACTCCACCCTCTTTCTTGGCCTGAAACATCTATTTAACTGTATTAGAGCCAAAGCCTCAGAAATACAAAAGAATAAGAGCTCAGTGAAAATATTTCATAAATGTGTCACTCTCGTCAAACCTGAGAGCTGGGAAAGAGTGACAGGCAGGGGCATTACGTCTGCGATGTGGATGGGAAAATACATTTGGAATCTCAATATAAAGACGAAGGGCTGATTTTCTAAAGGACGGACGTTGTGAGATTTATGAATGATTTATGAATATGAAATGAAAACACCGGCCCTTCCTTCAGGCCATGAACAAAACTGAAAACAGAGCTGTGTGTGTGAGTGTGTGTGTGTGTGTGTGTGTGTGATATATACCTTCAAGGATCAGTATGCTTCCAAAATGATTCAGTATAGGGTACAAGGCCATGTTTTTGTTCCTCTGGTTCTGTTTTGAAACGTTAGATGAACATATGTATGTGGGTTTCCATCATAACCTGAGGACACAATGTCTCCAGTGCTCTCTTTCTCTCTATGTAAGCTCTAATACCATTCACCTTACAGTATGAAAAGTGTTTTTTGTCTATTTCATGGTAAACAGAGATACTGTCTATACTGATCATATTACACTCTGCATATTACACACACATTTCATAAACAAATGTTCTTTGCACTGTCTGATATAATTACATAAATTTACATAAAACACAATGGGAACAATATCTTTTAGTGTTCACCATTATCAGTTTATTAAACAATATAAAGTCACAAAAACACTAGTGCTAGTTTCAGATTCCATTTTGAGAGGCATCTGAAAGAAATATAATGGAACAGAACAAAATAAAACAAAAGTTTTCTCTTATTGAACAAAATACAATTAATTAAAAAATAATAATATTCTGATTGTATAGAAGAGAATAAAGTGCAGTCAAAGAGAAAATAGAAAAAAAGTTCAAATCACACCTACTCTAATTGTATGGAAGATAATAGAAGTTAATAAATCTTTCTTAAATAAATACGTTACATTCTACATAAATTGAAATTCTGATATTATGAATTGTTTTCATTATGAGTAGATAAACAGATTATGAAACAATGAATATAAAAAAAACGAGGAAAAATTAAAGCAAAAAAAAAAAAAAAAAAAGTGCTTACATAAAGTGCTTGTTCCTGGTCTGCAGTGTCCAAAATAAATAAACAAAGAAAGAAAGAAAAGTTTATTGTCACTACAGGGACTAAGAAAAAAAGAAGAAGTATATTTCCGTATGACACATTGCAACAAACAGCCAGAGTTCGTTCTGTCCTTGCTGCTGCCTTTCCCAGAACTGAGCGATGGGGATTTCAGCAAGCATCTGTGAATGTCATACCAATCCACATCTCACCTAGACCTCTGTGCCTCCTGTCGGACAGCTCTGGTCCCGCTCTAATCGTCACAAAACAGTCAGTAGGCTCTGTTTAATTCTCTCTAACAGGAGCTCAGCAAAAAAACAAGAACATGCTACATTCTCACAGCTACTGACGGAGGAACATGCCACTCTCGCTGATGGCTCTATAAATAGTTTTTAAATGCTTAATGAACATAACATAAATATTTAATAATATCTAAACCATTTGGAGCCCAGGAGTCTTGTTACAGACTTTATTTGCAGGAGAAGTGAAGTCAAGGGCGGAACCTTTCATGCAAACTAATGCATCTGCATAGACTAAGGCTGTGTTTACACTGGCACAAAAAATCTGATTTTTTGCTCACATCTGACACAGATCGGAATTAGTTGCACGCGTGTAAACACAAAAATCTGCATGACATCCGATTTTTTCACATCAGATCTGAGCTACTTCCAAACGTGGTTTTAAATTAGATACATATCCGATCTCTGGACATGCGACCTACGTCTAAACACGCATATCCGATTCCCCTTGGAATTCCAAACCATCACACGGTGGGCGGCACGTTTGCTTACTAAAAGGTAGCTTTTATGTTGTATTATGAAACAGACGTGCCTGTATGCGGTCACACTAAAAATTTGCAGCTTTATTATGGAGGTGGAAACTTTATGTCTATATTTTTTCCTAGAAAGAAATTGTGAGTGCATTGGGCGTACACACACACACATTCAGCAGCTGAATTTCAGCCTCTGCCCAGTTAATTTAAAAGAGCCCACCGTGTTTTTTTTTGTTTGTTTTTCTTAAACTAAAAGCTTCACTGGGTATGCTACTCTCTCTCTCGTGCGCGCTCTCTCTCATTATCATTCATAGTCAAATTCATTCAATAAATTTATCTTACCTAATACTTTATTTCACTTCAGAGTTCTAGATCTAATGATCGTAGATAAAATAACAAATGCAAATTACCTTTATTTTCAGGTCTATATCCGTTCAGTCAGATTTTGCACTGCAAAACATCCATGACACTGACAGCTGTTAACAGGTAATCATGGCCACCCGACATGAAAAATATAAATAATTTTAACGGCCATTCAAAAACAGAGGGACTAACATGTGCATTGTCAAGCTATCAATGACAATCATTTTGGCCGGTAATTAATCTAAACAGATATCGGATACCAGTCATGTCTAAAGTGAATGTAAACACACTGGCCAAAAAATCGGATATGGTCAAAAGATCGGATCAGTGCATTAAGACTTGCAGTGTAAATGCAGTCTAAGGCAGTCTGAGGATCTGCCAAAGCACGTCTGAGACAGGTGTCCAATGTCCGTCCATGTTGTCTACGCTCAATATTTCTTTCAGGGCTGTACCCGGAATGGTCCACGGTACTGGAGCAACACTTCAGAGTACCAGCATTCCAGAGAGAGGAGAGATTAAACAGGGCTGGGAAGCTCACATACATTCCCACCGCCTGTATTACAGCCAGAACTAACAGCCCATCCAACGGGCCTGTGCTCAGCTGATTAGCCCATAGGGACAGAGTGCTCTAGTTGGAGCTCCGCCAGCAAAGGCCAAAGGGAGGATTGGGAAAGAATAGAAGGCCTAGAAGAACCATTAGGATGTTACAATGACGGTTGTTTAAAAACGAATGATAAAATCGATACCGTCTTTCGATTAACGCTGTGGGACCATATAAAGAGTCGTTTGTCACTAAACCAGCCAGGTGATCAATTTCCATCTCCCTCTCTTGAAATGATGTCTTTACATGATGCCTAAACATAGCCAGAAGGTAGTGCTGGAAACCGAAAACTGGGTGTTATTTAGAAGCAGTTTAATATACAATAATAAATGTCTTGCTCAAGGACGCAATGGCAATAGTGTATCTTTCACTGCTAAGGCTGGGGCCACACTAAAAGATTTTTAAAATCTTACAAGATTTTCAAAATGTAAGAGATCACAAACATGATGATAAGAAATCATTTAAATTTAACCATTTTGTTTCTCTAGTCACACACAGTCGAACACACATCCTTATAAAGTATACTTCACTTGACTTGTACACGTACACAGATATTCGACACATGCTCAGTTTTGAACAATCTCTCACCATGAGTTACAACCCATGTAAATATATTTGTATTTTTTCATGCTAGCGTTGCACAAATGGGGGTACTTTCTAACCTCTTTGCACAATCTGTCATCTATATAGGCGTTCACTGTCAATGTACGTTGCATGTGTTCCGGTCTGTTTTGTTTATGCAGGTTTTCTTCGACTACCCTGTGAATCGACGCCCCCAGGGCACGGTTGCCACTTTGTGGATAAACTAATTACTGCAAAAAATTCTGAGTACCCGCACATACGCATAAAAAGTTAAGTATACTTTGGGCTTAACAGAGTCCATTCACAAACAACCAGAGTCCTGCCTGTGAACACGGGAAATCTCGTAAAATCTCTCACATCAAACGTGACTTTAGGGTAAACAAACATGGCAGATAATGAGCAAGAAGAAATGCCGATAATAGTGTCTGGACTGCTTTTTACAGAAAATTCACTGAGAAAAATAAAAAAGTTTGGATGAAGTCTCGTTATGCTGTCCTCGGGGTTCAACATGTTGTACATTTACGATTTGAGATCGGTGCGGCCCCGCCGTTCTTCCGAGCAGATTCAATCACTCCTAAAACACCTCACACCACAGGAAAATCTGATAAGATAATCTGTAGCACTATCAAGATAATCGAGACGTTACCTAAGATTGTCGGAAGGGGAGAATTGGGCCCAAAATGGTCCCGATTACCTTGTGGCCAGCTTAAGCTGCACTACATCATATACGCCACATAAATGCCATCATGTCACATGACAGCCACCCCAAAGCAACCTACTCTCTATTCTCTGACCAATCAGAGTAATTTGTAGGCCTGAGTGACAGGCTTCTGTCACCATTGGGTGGTTAACAGGGCTGGTAAAAGATGAAACCTCGCTAATGCTATAGATTGCCACTAAATTGATGCCTGCAGACTTAATTGAAGTTGCCATCAACAGCTGTTGCAATTTAGAGTTAATCACTGCATCAGGGCTGCTGCTCCTCATTTTAAGAGGATGGAGGGGGAAAAAAAATGGGCAGCGATAATTGCAACTGCAAGTGGAAATGATGAAAAAACGACAAGAGTGGATTTTAAGTGTTCACATCCTTCAACATGCACAGATACTGATGTAAAAAAGTATGTGTATGTGTGTACACTATGTGAGGTCTTATTGTTCCTGAAGGTGCAAAGGTGCTGAGACTGTCAGTGTCTTCAGTGCAAACGCAGCTGAATCCCAAAATGGAAAACGCAAGTCTCCACTAGCAGCGTGGTCGCTGCAGTGGGATATCACACTTTACAGCCTGGTTATTCTCTCTCTCCTGCTGTTTTTTTTCTTCTTTTTTTCAGGTAGCATTTTTTCTTCTGCTCCCTATCTCGCTCTCTCTCTCTTTCAAAGGTCTCTCCACAGCTAAATGACCACCATAAAGATTAGCAGCCCATGACCTGAAAACATGTGTATGACTCAAATGTCTGTACAATCACCCACCACCATTTATATAGTAACCCAAGCTCTGTTCTAAAACCTTGTCAGCTGCCTTGTTGCCTACTGCCTATATAGACAGCTGCCTAAATAGGCAGTATTCTAAAATTAAATAAGTGAGTGATTTGTTGGAAAAAGTTTCAACAATGTCACACAATATTTTTCAACATCTGAAGCTTGGAAAATATTTTAATATGCCAAACTGTTACTCAATCAAAGCAGTTGGCGTTTACAGTAGATAAGTTTTGAATGCGGTATACCCAATAAAATGTGTTTGAAAAGAAAGAAAGAAAATAGCTTATTACTTCTAAATTAGAATGATGTAAAAATCTCGATAACATTATAAGTGAACATCAGAGAACATTATAAAATACAAAAAAAATACAGTTCAAGGCCCATTTAAAAGCAAAAATATACTGTATATCAAATATAAATGAGTTTTATACATATAAATTAGAAAGGGTAAAATAGTATTTGATCATTTAAAATAATTTTTATTGATGCATTTCTGTATTAAATGAGTAAAATTAATAATCCTTTCTCTCGTTTTGTCGCCATCTTGGATTTATTTATTTTTTATCTCTAATTGTAATGCATTCTAGGATTGATTTTACCACATGCTGACTTCAAATTTGGCGAAAACAAAAGGTATGTCCCATTTCGCACACTTCTGCACTATTTGATGCCGTTTTGCAGTATAAGCAGTATGGGTATTGCGGTCACAGTGAAAATTGCTACAAAATGTTGGAAACTTTATTCACTTGATGTTTGCAACTTTCTCTACATAACAGGAGGGCAGGAACTAAATTAGCTAAAGTTAGCACCAACCAGGGTTATTACTGCAAACTAAAACTACAACATTAAAGAAACATCTGTGATAACTGAAATAAAGATAAAATACACTATATTTATTCCTAAAGCTTAAGAGTAATATTTAAAAAAATATATGTCAAAAGCACAGAACAAAATTACTAAAAATTTAAATGGAAAAAAAAAAAAAAAAAAAAAGATACGATACGCTGATTTAAGATACAAATAAAAACTATAATAGCACAAACAATACTAATATAACACATGGTACATAAAATGGATTTAAAATTTCTTCAGCTAGAAAACATCAAATGCTTCCATGTATTAAAAAAAAGGTTCACACACTAGGCGCACTAGTACACAATACATAAATTCAGACACAGTGAAGGTATCTTATAAGGCATCATAATTTAGTTTTTTACCCATCAGAACTGACTTTGCGCCAGGAATGCACCTACAATGCCCTAAAAACTTCTTAAGTTTAGGAACAGAGCACCAGAGTCTCTCTTTCAAACATACACATACTGCGGCGTTCAGGAGCTCGTGGCTCTCCTCCCCATGGCATCCATCCATCACTCTCATTTTTCAACAATGTTTACTGGGAGCCAAATGAATTTATGATGCATTACCTTGTTAAAGAGGCCCAACCAGAGGGGCCAAATTTGTTCACTGTGTATTTGTGTGATGAATTTGTGCATGTAATTTGGTATATAATGTTTATAAAAGATTAGGTGTGTTGTGCTCGGTGCATGTTTGTGTGTTTAACCTGCTTCACAAAAATTGGTTAACAATTCAAAAGGGCTGTGTGTGTGCGTCTTTAGCGATGCATTTAGTCTGGAGTAATCCATCACAGAGCTGTAGCGGCTGATCCAGAGCAGTGCTGTCTGTCATGGGGTAGAGCAGTGAATTATGGGTAGCAACAAACACAGGCTGCCAGCAAAGCTTGAATCAATCTCAAAGAACTCAATCTCAACAAAACAAACAAAACCAGCAAAACAAAGAGAAAGAACAGTCAGACCGGCAAGATACAACTTCAGATATTTGGTGTCTTTGTAACAATATGGTTTAAAGTCTGACTGGACGCCAACGTTAAATGCTTTGTTCAAAAAACTAGAGAGCTGCTACTGTAAGCAGCATTTTAAGCAGCATCATAGGCGCGCTCCCAACGTGAAGGGCGTTTCAAAACGTAAGCAACTTTATAGGGCTCTCACGATTCCACAATATTTTTTTCTCCTAAAAAAATACGCAATTGCAATTTACCTGTGTCGATTAACTGGCAAAATACTGGAAGTGATGCATTCCAAGGACGAGAATACATGAACCCCATTATTAGACTGTTTTAAAAGGCTGCACAATATATTTAAACCATATAAAATCCATAGAAGGAGTAGGTCTATATGACTAACTTTCACACAAACACAATCAGACTTATATTTAAAAATATCCTTGCTCCTCCAAGCTTTATAATGGTTATAATATAAGGGGGGGGGGGGGGGACATTTTAATAAAATATTGTTTGGCCAATATTAAAAAATGATTTGATCATGCTGTAAAGTGTAACATCAACAATCACCAGGCCATTGGTGCCCTCTGCAGGCATTTGTTATAATGCGCAAGTTGATTATGTTTATATTATGTATAATACATTATGTATTTTAACAGTGTTTTTCAATAAATCCATATGATTACTTGCTTTTGATACTTTATTTGAGGCAATTATTATTGCCTCATTGTTATAATATATGTATTTTAAGTTATTTTAAAGGCTATTGTTCACTTAGGTCTATATTTATTAATCACCAAAAAATCTGATTACTCGATTAATCTCCAAATTAATCTATCGATTACTCAATAAAATAATAATCGTTTATGACAGTCCCACAACTTTAACTTAGCTTTTGTCCTGCCTCTTGTTTTTGCCCAGTTCAGCATTGCAGATATCCTTTGCAGAGAATCTAATTTTAGAATGCATTTCAATGAACTAAGAAATAAACAAGATGGCTGAAAGCAAGAGAAATTGCTTGAAGGGATCATGACATGGATTTTTTTATTATTTTAAAATGTTCCCTGAGGTACACTTATAATGTTGATAAAGTTTTTGCACAAAAAAACAAAAACAAATATATACAGTATGCAGAAAAAATATATTCAACCCTCATTCTGACCCACTGTCTGATATAATCTGTTTTTAAGGGGTGGCTCCTTTAAGGCTTGTCAGTAAACGGCCTCTGTTATGACTGGCTAAAGTCACTGCATAGCAAACAGTATCAAAGCCCACTCGCTACTGCACTTGAGTAAGTGTTTTGAAAACATTATCCATATAAAACCATAATTTACATACAGAGCATTATAAAATCGTTTATTTGTGGTTTGTGATGTAGCTGTTGTGAATTCTAATACAGTTGGCTGCTTCCTCTTTCAAAAAAAGTTTTTTTTTTTGAGAACTATCCATTACACTCCGCTTAGTTTACAAAACAACCTGCAGTCAAATTCTCCGAACAAACATAAAATCTTCAGATGAGGGATGGCATTATAAATAAACCATCCACTTGTTTCCTGATGCTGGGATCCTTCTGAAGTCTGTACAGAGACAAGCATAAACAGGCCACGTCAAAGGGAACGTTCTATTACTTTCCATTTGTCCTGTTGTCGACAGACTCAAGTACATGGAGTACATCAGAAATTGAATGCTTATCTGGATACTGTATCCAGTGTAGACCCTGGCAGTGATTATAATCTATTTGCTTTTGAATTGACGCTCACATCCAGTGTTGACAAGTGTCAGCCACTAAGTGACTGAAAGATAGTGCGCGGGGCCTATGCAATAATGTATAACTATTTGCTGATGTCTTGCTCTAAAGCAGGGATGGGCAAATTTGGTCCTGGAGGGCCACTGTCTTGCAGAGTTTAGTGTCAACCCTAATCAAACACACTTGAACCAGTTAATCAATTCCTTCAGGATTACTAGAAGGCTACAGTCAGGTGAGTTTTATCAGGGCTCGAGGACAGTGGCCCTCCAGGACCGAGTTTGCCCACCCCTGCTCTAGAGGCAGTCATATGCAAATGTATTTGCCCATGTGATGTCACAGATCCCACAATATCCAAACAAGCTGCTTTTGAAGAGTGATTAAATAAATTCTCTCTTTATAATGAGGAGGACGTTTTAAGCTATGAAACTTAATTTCAGTTAGAATGCTGCTATAGAAGGCTCACGAGGTTTAGGAACAGAGCTAAAGTGTGAAATCCCTTATAAGGAAGTACAGATTTGAATGTGGGGTGGTTATTTTATGAACTACCAGCAATAGATGGTTCTATGTAATGCGTATATGGCTATGTATGACCCTATACTGAACTGCAGTTATGGATAAGGCTCTGCATTAAAAATATGCCCTAAATGTTCCCAGATAAATAAAAAAGAGAGTAGGACAGATAAAGGGGAGAGAGAGAGAACAGGCAGAAATCATTCTGACAGCTCTGGGTGAGGGACTGCATCAGAAAGCGGCTTTAGCAGCGGCATCTTGACGAACAGATGTGGGAACATTTAAAAAACGAGACCCTGGGAGGCCGTTTATTTGATGTATTACTGGGACACAGGCAAAAAAATGCAATGCTTGTTCGGGAGATCTAAATGAAATGATTTCCTAAAGCGAATCACAGCTTTTTCTTACAGAAAGTATTATTTTTTGGAGTTATGCTATTGAGATTGGTCTATTTTCCCAGTTTCTTGCTGTGAAAATGTGCAGAGCCACTATGGCTAAACGATACGGAAGGTGTGTGTGATGTGAGCCAAGTGTCCCCACAAGGATAGTAAAACCTGAAATCACCTACAGCAGCCAATGCCCCCCATGAGGTAAGAAGCTTAATAAACATACTAAATAATATCTTAATGAAAATCTAAAAATGCAGAAAGATGCGGATGCGGGTAGGGATAGGATATAGAAAGTACGGTTACTTTTCTTAAATAAAACAGTCTACAAATGCGACCTCCAGATGACACAGCTTCTGAAATGAGATGCAGCATTAGAGTCTTTAATGACTGTGGAATTTATTGTATAAGAACACTAGACTTGTGTTTACATAATGAACATTAAATGCAAACGCAATGACAACAAAATTCTGGTTACTGAGGATGATCATCTGGGGGGTGTAGATGCAAATGAGGATGCTGTATTTTATTTGACACTAATGAAAGTGATGCTGTTAGGGATGGAATTTTTTGTTGAATATGACAGACTATCTGAAGGTCCTGATTCATGTCTAATTTTCAGAGCACATGCTTAATCACTACAAAATATTAGTGAAAACGTTTCCTCTTCAGAGAGATCAAAACTCAAGTATACACATTAAGTGAGATACACTGAACAAACTGTACTTCTGTCCCTTAGACCCTTCACTCTAAAAAATGGTTTGAAAAGTTGGGTTGAAAATGGACAAACCAAGCGATTGGGTTAAACGTTTGCCCAACATGCTGGGCAGTTTTATTTAACCCAACTATTGTTTAAAAATAACTATATGTCTGGCTTAAAATGAACCCAAAATAGGTTGGAAATTTAAAAACAGACACATTATTACTAGAGGCAACAATAATAATCAAAAGGTGAACATTTATTAATAAGCAATTTAAAATTGATTAAAAAATGTTTATTGTTTAATTATTATTCATTAAACAAACATATTAATAAATGTTTATTTATTAAACATATTCATACATGTTGATTTCCAGCATACTTTGGGTTCATTTTAAGCAAGCAATACAGTAATTTTTAAACAAAACGCTGAGTTAAATAAAACTACCCAGCAGGTTGGGCAAACATTTAACCCAACCACTGGGTTAAAACAACCCACTTGCTGTGTTTGTCCATTTTCAACCCAATTTGGTGAATATATCACAGTATTATTAAATACCTTTTGTTATACTGACGATGAACTGAGGTCTATTCTGTAGGAATTCACCCTCACTCCTCCCATGTGTGGTGCTGGGTTCCTCTCTGATCTCATACTGTCTCATGTGGCTATGAAGTTACTACACATGACATCACAAGCTCATAATACAATATTGTTTCCCATCACAGCATCCCAAAAAGCTGCCAAAAAGCAAAACAGTGTCTTTAAAGGTTTTGTTATGGTTGTTCTGAGATCATACATCTAGTGAACCTGTCACCACTGCTCTGACTCACAACTTCTACTACACATACTCACAGCCTCCTAAACACCCCCCCTCCTCCTTGTCTCGGGGCTGTGATCAAGTCTAATGGAAGTCAGCTGGGGCTGGATGTAATTGGGCAGGAATGCAGACTGGGCCGAGAGGTGACAGAACTTTTCCACACCACATCAGCTGGTGGGAGGAGTGGTAGAGGCGGCCTGGCCCAGACCTGGGCGAGGAGGGCGTCTGCTGGGGAACCGCACTCTCTGTGGACCCTTCTTATCCGCTCCGTGACTGAAACAACATGAGAGAAGCATCTGGCCGGACGCCCTGTTCCAAGCGTGCCTCGCAAATAACGTAAAGCCTTGGCGAACTCCGTTCAAGTTATAGATAGCGTAACAGTGACTGAATCGGCTTTGGCACATCCACAGAAAGGTCAGCAGCCTCTGAAGAGCTATTCAGATCAGAGAACCGACAGAAACCGAGCAATTATGAGAACAGTTCTCACATTCAGAGAAAGCTACACTGTAAAAACAGTATTAAAGTATATCTTTGGCTTATTTTGTCTTTACAATAGTAGTTATACAATATATTTCAATTAAATAATAACTGCATTCAGTTAGTGAAACATATATGATCGAGGAAGTTAGCTTGCAATTACTGCAATTGGTCTCAGATCCACCTTAAAAGCCTTCGATCGTTACACAAAGTCAGTTTCCCAGTGTTTTCCCTGTGATGGACAGAGTAGCAGAGCGCCAAATCCCTTGAGCCCGACACCTTTTGAGGCTTAGTAAATGAGCAGCTGATTTTATCTGTAAATGTAATACGGCTCTTAGAGTGAAGGCGCGTGGCTAAGCTAAACAGGAACGTACACCTGAGGACGTGATAGTGTCGGATACAACATGAGGTAAAGTACAGGCCCAGGGGCATCTCTGTGTTTTCACTTTGTTTTACATATTTTAAACTGACAAGCCTATACTTTATGCTAGGCAGTACTGCAAAGACTTTAAGGTCATGCTAGCTGCCATATACCTTAAGTTTCCCATAAATGGGCATTTCTTTTGCATTAACTCTTGCATTAATTATTTTAGAACACTGCTAGTTCTTCAAAAAAAACTCAAGAGCAACAATTATGCTAATGCTAAATAAGAGTTCAAGCATCCTTCTGGCTTCCAATAACAAGTATTATGCAGGGATGAGTAGCACATTACATGAACACTGCATTTTTTAAATTTCATTCATTTAAATTAAAAGTAGCTAAAAGTAAAAGTAATAGTAAGCACATATTACCACAAAATGTCTGTTTTATTTATTTATTTTTTACAAAATTGTAAATTTTTACTGCAATGAACCTCAGTTCATCAGATTCTTAAAATTGGGATCTTGACTTCATCGACTTTATTCAACCATTGCCAAGATAATGCAACTATGTTTAAGACAAAAGCCCCCCACAAAATACTAAAATAATGTGTTTAATATTATTTAAATATATATATTTTAATAAAATATAATATAAATGCATATAATATATAATGTAATAATCCGTTTCCTAGCATGGTGGGAAGACAATTTTTTTTTTTTTACAAATTGTAAAATTAATTTGAATGGGTTAATCAACAACAACAAATGAAGATTCAATGCCAAACTAATTTGTAATAGCTAGTACAATATAAAAATAAGCCTTTTTAATTTTTACGCTTATATAATCTTTATAAAGTTTATGCACATTCATTTACTGAACATTTGTTAAAAAGAATTTATATATATATATATATATATATATATATATATATAAAGTGCCAGCAGTATGGAAGACAAGACCCCTTCAACATCAATCGTTATTTAAAAATAAAGTTTTAGGGAAAACATCAATACTTGAAAAAGTATATTTTGATTGTTCTTCATTTCTAAGCTGAATGTACACAAATCCACTCAAAAGTTGAGGAATTATTGTTCTTTAATTAAAAAGAAAAAGTTATTTTCGTTTAATCTCAGGTAAAGTTCGTAAATAGCCACTAACTTGCCAACAGCGCGAGGGGCTTTCAGAGAAAGAAAGGGCCACTCGAGTGGCGAGCGCGACACCTGGCCACAAGCCGAGACACTGTTGGCCCAGGACGTTAAATGATTCATGCTGTCTAGGTAAAAGAGGAGAGCTGTCTCTATCTCGGGGTCTCTGGCACTGCCAGCATCTGCAGGTACCCTTGTTATGCTAATGTCTTGGGAGGCTCTTTGAAGCCTCAATCATCTCCAAGATGGCTGATGAGAGAGCCTTTTTATGCCCGTCCAGAGGGACTCATTAGCTGAGAGATGGGGGGGTGGGCAAGGACTCAGGAAGAGCGGCGGAGCTCACTCCATGCGGACAGATTGCTATCATACGACATACTGGCACGTATACAGACTGAGTTGAAGATGTCTGTCCTCAGCGGACCGCCGATGCTCTCATGATGTGGGGCCAAGAATAAGATGAAATGAGAATCTCAGTGATCGCTCCCAAAAACAACACCATTAGCGTATGCTAGCAGACTAAATGTTGCCAGCCATTGACTGCGTTGTTTGTTCTAGTATTCAATAAGGTCAGTTCAGGTGAAGGTTTTTTGTAGTCAAACTCAAAGACCCTTGGATTGTGCCGGAGCGCAGAGGATATATTTTCTTTTACTCACACTCAGAAGCGAAGTTCTCTGATTGGTCTGCGATTCGGGATTTGGCGAGGGAGGAAAGTGGGGGAGAAAAAAAAAAGAGAGAGAGAGAAAGATCTGTGTGAAATCGCCTCAATCTCTGCTGCTTTAATAAGAAGCCCAGAGCCAAAGGAACACAGCCTCAAGTTCCACTCCATCGCTACACTTAATAACTTCGGCCTCCACCGTGGACAGAGAAAAAACTCACTATCCTCCTCATTCCTGTCTCTTTCTCTTATATAAACACACACACACATACCCACATGAGCACACACTCGGTAACTCTGTGTCTTCCAGGGCGCCTGGATTTTTTCATTAAATAAATGCAATAACCAAAGAGTCTGGTGGATTATGACTGAAAAGCACTTTTTGAGATATGAGGGTAAAAATTTATAATGAAAGTTTTTTTGAGAAGGAAAGAGTGAGAGAACGACATGAGTGAGGGAGAGTGCGAGAGAGTGAGGTGGAGACAAAAAGACAATCACAGTCAATGTACTTGCAGCTAATGGCGTCTCGAGTCTACTCTGACATCTCTACAGGGTTTGAAGTTAGCCGTGGAAAACTCAATAAAAGCTTAGGAGAGGTGTCGAGCTTGCATCAAGCTGCAGATTGTCTCATAAGTCCGCAGGGCTCGCTTATATAAACATCATGCTCTGGATACGGTGGTCTTTTCAAAAGAAATAACCATGGGATAGCAGTCTAGACCTGGAGACCAATGCAATAAACATTACCTCATTACCTCAAGTTTGGAATATTCCTCATGTTTACAATGAATTATATGTTTGTTTGTTTTTAAAGAAATAAAATACAAATGGCAATTTAGGGGTAAATTACTGTTATAATGTTTATTATGAAAATAAATATTCTTATTATATAATTCCTTAATTTTCACATGCCAAACTACCAAAGTCACGTGATTTCAGTTAACGAGGCTTTGTTACATCATAAGTGTTTCGAAACATTTCGAAATGTCAGTGGTTCAGGTGACTTTGGCAGTTTGATACACGCTCAGAACCACAGATTCGAAACAAAAGATTTGTAAAGCTTCAGAGCTTCATGAAGCATTGTTTTGAAATTGCCCATCACTAGATATTGTTGAATAAAGTCGTTATTTTGTATTCTCGTCACTTCATAACATTAAGGTTGAACCACTGTAGTCACATGAACGGTTTTAAATATGTCTTTAGTACCTTTCTGGGCATTTTTAAAGTGCTAATTATCAAAAATCACAAATTTCATTTGTGTTCAGAAGATGAACAAAGGTCTTATGGGTGTGGAATGACATGAAGGTAATTAATGACAGAAATGTCATTTTGGATGAACCAACCCTTTAAGTATACACTGTAAGTACACAATCTGCAACATTTCCTTGAATATTCCTTGCATGTTTAAAATTGATATTTGCTGAAAACCATGCTCAAAGCTCACAACATCCACAAGCTCATATGGCCATATGGATAATGCTGTCATCAAGATCGTTCATGCAATGTCAACTGTTGTTGGTGACATAAGAGCGGCCATTTGCCTAGAGGTAAATTCATAAAGTTTATGGTACTTGAGTGAGCTGTTACGCTAGCACATGCAGAACACATCCGGACTCAGAAAGCTTAGCGAACAGGGTGGGGAGAGGGTTACTGCTCATGGGACACATTGTTCTGTAGTTCGTCCTGCGGGACGTGAGGGGTTTTCACAAACACAGGGGTGTCCTACATCTACTTTGTATTCACTACATGTTGCCTTTCATGGGTTCCTGTTAAAATGTCAAGGTCAAGGGTGTTGGGTGTGTGTGTGTGTGTGTGTGTGTGTGTGTGTGTGTGTGTGTGTGTGTGTGTGTGTGTGTGTGTGTGTGTGTGTGCTGTGTCTCATTAATGACCAGAGAGGTTAAGGGAGAAAAGAATACCTGCCTCCACTCTAGTCTGATCAATTATCTGTCGGGTGATGCTCTGCACAAAGATAACCTGTTGCCATGGTTATTTCTGTGTGCAAACCGGAAGGATTAACCTCGGTGGAGAGAAAGGGCTCTTACTCTCTCTGTGGCAAGGTGATCAAAGGAAGGGGGGAGAGAGAGAGCGTGAGAGAGAAACTGCAAGAGAAAGAGAGAGAGGCCAGTGCAATGTTCTGTCCTTCCATCTAAACTCAACTCTTGTTTGCATTTGATGTTCATAGTTAATTTCCTGAGCATTCATTGAACATTTTATTGTTAGCTGGTGAGCTAACAATTAATGTAACAAGTAAGCAATAACTGACAATGGACTGTTAAATTATTTAAATGAATGCACATTCCAAGTACAGCTGCATGATTCTGGATAAATTGAGAAAAAAGATTTTCTTGTTTTAAATAGAGATCATGATTCTCCCGCAATTCTGAACAGACAGCTAAACAAAACATGTAATTTACTAGAAGTTCTGTCAAACTGCTAATTGCTGCAGTCTACTTAGAAAGTGTAATCAATTTTAATTAATTATTTTAAAAAAGACTTGCAAAGATTCACTCATAAATACTTTTTGTCACCACTAAGTGGTATAACGATGTTTTCAATGGAATCATTATTTGATGCACCAAGTTACTTTCAAAAGGTGATTTGCTCTATTTTGATCGCTTCTGTAGACTTCAGTGTTTATATCTATAAACTTTTATCCCAGTACATCTGAGATAATTTGAATATTTGCAACATAGAAATAAAGATACTGTGTGGATAAAAAGACGTTTGTGAAGCTGCGATTTTGTCAAAAGTTTAATAGACATGGCCGAATCATTGTCATTTAAGGAATGAGATTGTGTGGGTGTTTGAATCAAGATCGCAATCTTTTAACAATTAATAATGCATATTTATATATCCGTATATTTAATTCATGTGAAGACTATGCAGTGTTTATTTTGTGTTTCTACATTGTTTCTTTAATGCCTCTGTTAAACCTACCTGAAAAAGGTAGGCCTACTTTATTTTTAATAACAAAAAATAATAATTATACTTAATGTTAAATGACATTGTCAGATTTGTGACATTACTTTTGTGAAACATATTGATTATTTTCAGTTTTTTAATATATTTAAAATACATTTTTTACACACTTAAAACATTATCATATCGCGTATCGCATATCGAATATCAGGTTATTGCATATCACATTTTTCCTCAATATCGTGCAGGCCTAATTGATTCATATTAAAGTTATTCAGTCAAGAGCAGTGAGTGATTTTCTATTTTTCTTTTGTTTGACAGACAGCAGCAGGTATACTGTTTAGGCTGCGGTCATTTTAAGACCTAATGCAAGGATCCTATTGAAACACATCGATTTAATTCCCAACTGTTTATGTTGACTTGAGACATAACTGACCGTTTACATGCATACTAGCCAAGACAGGAATTTTTACAACTTTGTGTGTATTTGACCGTTCAAGTGCAATAAGCTGCGAAAGAGAGCTGAATTCGGGATCGCACACTGTCCAAGAGGCAGCTTTCTGTTTGCTCACTTCTATGTGTGTCAGACAGCATGTTAGTTGTTTTCTGCAGCTTGTTGCACTTAACTCTTTTTAACATCAATCAAGTCACACGTAAGTAACAACCACGTGCCCATTCTATTCTCTGCTACATGCGTCGACATAAAACATTGACTTTTGCAACTTTTTGAAGCAGCCTATTAAAATCGTTAAGATATTGCCAGCTTTTGCGATATGCATATTGCGATATGTACATTTGCGTTATTTCGATAATTTTGATATATCATGCAGCCCTATTTATCACTGTTATTAATATTATGTGGAGAAGAATACAGACAGAAAATTGCACCATAGATAGATAGATAGATAGATAGACAGAACAGAAATTATACAATAATTTGTGTATTCAGGCCTAGTACGCACAAAGTCCTAAACATTTACTCTTTCAGAATAAAACTGTTTAACTATTCACATTAAAGCACTACATGTGCAGCCATAGATTGCTACATATGCAAGTACTGTAGTATGAACTTGTCTCTTCTTGTATGTGTGCACATACAAAATGTGTGTTTTTTTCCATGTGTGTGGACAGAAAGAATGTGTCCCTGACTGTGTTTGCAGTCTCTCTCTCTGGTCCTGTCTCGGTTTCTCAGCAGGGCTGGTATGGGTTCGGCAGTACAAGGTTATTTAGAAGTTCTTTTGAGAGGTGAGGCTGAGCGAGTCAGCGAAAAGCGGAATGCGCCGCAGCCAAATGGACTCGGATCACCACAGAGCCCAATGAATTCAGCCTCATTACCATCCACCCCACACCCCGTTCAACACCCTTACCAAGGACAACACAAGCTAATACAACTCCCCTAACACATACAAAAAAAAAAAAAAAACACCCAACGAACTCAGGCAAGCACACACACACACACACACACACACACACACACACACACACAGACATGAACACAAACACCTCATCCTCTCCAGATATGCTCAAATGCACACATTCATGCTTATAAACTCACCTAGCATCCTTCAATATGACTGTGTATGTACTCACATAAATATACACACAAAAACACTTTACTGTGAAGACATACCATTTCAAATAAAAAAAGCCCATTTTTACTTCATTAACAAATGGCCAAACTTTTATTGTGTATAATGAATTACTGCAGGTTATTCTGAAGAAAAAAAAGTTTTGTAATCTTTCATTAAAATGTAAAAGCATTTTCTGCCTCTGAAACAACATTTTTGCTGATGCAACCAGGCCTGCGTAGGCAGGAAGAAATAATATTATCCTGAAATACCATTGCCTAGCTTTTCACATCCCGTCCTGCATTATTTCTCGATAAATATTACAATATACAAGCCTCGCTCACAAACCTCACATTAGGGAAATTCATTGTGTTGCTGTCAGTGAATAAAGCAAATTAACTAAAGATTAACCCGAACCCTACAAAACCTGTAGTTTCAATCAAAATCAAATCAGGCTAACTATCAGCTGTTTAATCCTTAAAGTGCCCCTATTATGCTATTAATGTTCCTAATTTTGTTTGAATAGGTAGGTAGTACAATAGTAAATAGTAAAAAAAAAAAAAAAAAAAAATACTTGAATCTTCTCATAACATGCATTGCACATTACCTCATTTCTCAAAGAGTCTGAAAACTATTTGTTCGAAAATTTTCGAACGATTTTTGCTCAAAACCCCTCTTTTCCGAGAGTGCATTCTGCTCTGATTGGTCAGATGGCCCAGTCTGTTGTGATTGGTCTACTGCCTAAAGCATGTGTCAGAAACGAAACGCCTATTACCATATCTGAATTTCAGCTTCCTCAGCACTTGTGCGGTGAATGAGAAATCAGGTCAGGTGGGTGGCGTTAGCAAACATTACTCAAGGTCAGCCTTCTATATAATGTGACATAAGTTAGAGGGCAACGAGCCAATTGAGCGAGATATTGGCGTGTTTCGACACATTTCAGTGTAGGGGAATGAAAATGCGGTAAGTTTTAATGTTTTATGCTGAAAGTGTTGTCATGAACATGAGATTATAAGTGGTGTTTTGGTTAACTGTTGGTAAACTGTTTTGGTTAATTATTTGCAGACACACCATTGTTTGAAGCCTTCTATATTTGTGACTGTTGTGGAGACGTTAATTGTTTACAGAAACCGTCTTGTTTCATGTGACCAGTATGTGCGTCTGGTAGCTGGCCATTTTGGGGATGTCTTACTCTAAATGAATCAATACAGGTATATAAAGTTTTACACTATATGAGATGTTCTTAAATTATTTTGCTTGTTGCTTCTGCATAACAGTAAAGTGGCGTGAGATTGCGTTAAGGATACAGGGGAGCAGTCCTCATCCATGTTCCAGGTATGCATATTCTTGCAAATTGTAAATATTTGTAAGTGATTTGATCTCATGACTGTTTTATTGATTTGTAGGGGAGTTTGTCAGCCACTGTTTTCTTTTGCCTCCATGCTTTTAATGTACTGATTTTGAGACGTGGGGAAAGAGACTGTTTTGTATTTTATTTTCTCTGTATTGTAATTTTTCTTTTTTTTTTCGGTGTGTGTATTTTTGAAACTGAAACCGCTGAAACCACACCCATTCACGAGAGCTGCAGCCTCAACTGACTTGTCTAATGAGTCAAACATACTGATGCATATAAAAAGAATCACGTTAGAGGGTTGCAAATTTTAGTAGAGTTACTGTGGACTACCTACTTTTTGTAACATAAGCACACATGGCAACATACACTCATTGGTGGGCACATACTGCCGACTGTTGTCGAGTCGACAGATGATGGCGCCGCGAGACGGGAGGATGAAGGCCGGGATGGGAGAGACTCTGTCCGGCTCCATATATCATCGGTTGAACGATCACTTTAGAATCCTTCATATCATCGTTTTAGGAAATTTAAATAAGTAGACCGAGCTGTATTGTATATTATAACAACCATGTAATATGCATTTGCATGACGAAGGTATTACTAGCTAAATGTGCAAAGGGCTATAACTGTAATGACACTCGAGATTGAGCAAGTGAGCTGCTGTAGCTTTAGGGGTGGCACCACGTTCGGTGCGTCATCGACAGTTATATAGTATTAGGAGCGGGGCTATGCTCGGGGGCCCCACTGCGTCATCAGACCTCCGTTTTAGCTCCGCCCAAAAAATCCCGAATAGAGACTTGGTGAAAAAACTGTTTAACGCTCTAACTTTACATTTAAGCATTACACAATTCAGTCTTTGTAATGTGTTTCAGCAATACATATTTAACATTTATAATGTGTTTAGAAAGAATTCTCAGAATTTAGTTTAGAGGGACTTTAATAGGGGCACTTTAAAGTATTATTTATTTAGTATTTCCAGCTCAAATGAGCTGAAATGTAAGAATACGTGAAGTTATACTACATATATAACATTTTAAAATGATTACATTGTAGATCGTTTTTAATATATATTAAAAAGAAATAAAAATATAAATAAATATATACAGTGTATACCAACACCAATCAGGCATAACATTATGACCACTGACAGGTGAAGTGAATAACACTGATTATCTCTTCATCACGGCACCTGTTAGTGGGTGGGATTTGATGTGTTAGAAGCAGGAAAAATGGGCAAGCGAAAGTATTTGAGTGAGTTTGACAAGGGCCAAATTGTGATGGCTAGACGACAAGGTCAGAGCATCTCCAAAACTGCAGCTCTTGTGGGGTGTTCCCGTTCTGCAGTGGTCAGTATCTATCAAAAGTGATCCAGGGAAGGAACAGTGGCGAACCGGCGACAGGTGCACGTGCGACATTGATGCACGTGGGGAGCGAAGGCTGGCCCGTGTGGTCCAATCCAACAGACGAGCTACTATAGCTCAAATTGCTCAAGAAGTTAATGCTGGTTCTGATAGAAAGGTGTCAGAATACACAGTGCATCACAGTTTGTTGCATATGACCCCTGTCCACCGCCAAAAGCACCAACAGTGGGCACGTGAGAATCAGAACTGGACCATGGAGCAATGGAAGAAGGTTGCCTGGTCTGATGGATCAAGTTTTCTTTTACAGCACGTGGATGGCCGGGTGCATGTGCGTCGCTTACATGGGGAACACATGGCACCAGGATGCACTATGGGAAGAAGGCAAGCTGGCAGAGGCAGTGTGATGCTTTGGCAATGTTCTGCTGGGAAACCTTGGGTCCTGCCATCCATGTGGATGTTACTTTGATATGCACCACCTACCTAAGCATTGTTGCGGACCATGTACACCCTTTCATGGAAACAGTATTCCCTGGTGGCTGTGGCCTCTTTCAGCAGGATAATGCGTCCTGCCACAAAGCAAAAATGGTTCAGGAATCATTTGAGAAGCACAACAAAGAGTTTGGCTTGGCCTACAAATTCCCCAGATCTCAATCCAATCGAGCATCTGTGGGATGTGTGGAACAAACAAACCTCGCAACTTACAGGACTTAAAGGATCTGCTGTTAACATCTTGGTGTCAGATACCACAGCACACCTTCAGGGGTCTAGTGGAGTCCATGCCTTGACGGGTCAGGAAGGAAGGTGGTCATAATGTTATGCCTGATTGTTGTGTGTGTGTGTGTATCTATATATATTATATATGTATAAATATTACATATTTTACATTAACTTTAAATTATTCTTATTATTTAAAACATAAGCCCTTGAGTGTCCAAGGTGTGTCAGGTTAAAGCTGGGGCATGAACGTTCATCTGCATCAGCTTTGTATGAAGCACATTTATTCTAATCAGCCACTGGCAGCTGAAGCATATCCATTAACACACATTTATTCTAATGGATGCAGAGGAGCGGTTAGCCGCCATGCTAATGGGGGTGTGTGTGACAGCGCAGTGCGCCGAGAGGCCAGCGGGGACTCGTGTGTGTCAGAGTGTGTGTCAGCTCTGTCTCACTATCAAGGCCACCATCACAAGTTATAAATGTTAATGCATTCTCCCTAAGATTGACACAAATGGGCGCAGATGCGCGCTCACGCATACACACACACACACAGATCTGAGCTTAACAGGCAGCGGCGGGTGAGTAGGATGAGAGAAGAAAAGATGTGAGAGAGTGTGAATTCAATGATCCTCAGCTTGTCTTGAAAAACATGTAAAATGAATCTCAAATTTATGACCGAAACAACCCCCACCAACAACCTCCCACCCACCCACCGCGCTTTACGCCACAAGACACCTGCACTGGCAGAGACATAATGTCCGCATGCCTCCGCTCTGTCTCCAACTTTGCTTGCAGCTCAAGGACAAACGGAGGTCTGCTTTAAAGACCACATCAAAAACTTGCCAAAAGCATTCTGTCTTTCAACACAAAGCAGTGTTGAAGGTACTATCACAACACAATACTAAGCTCATCACAGAGGAGTCATGGGACATCATAAATATAGGGAAGGGAATCTTTCATCTCAGTTTTTGCACCAATAGCATAGGGGTGCAAGAGATTGTTCACAATGTTCACATAGCAGCAGAATACGATTGTCAGTCCTGTATTTAGTCATTAATACGGTTACGTTCATACAGTTCAGTTATTTATGGAAGTGACAACCACATTCTCTAATCAAATCAAAATCACATTTTTCGGAAAACCCACGCTTTGTATACGGAATAGAATGGACAACTAGTTGTCTGTCACGTCACAGTGCGAGAGAGAGGCTTTGCACAAACGTGTGTTGCAGGTTTTCGTATTCGATAACTTATCACGCCGGAGATAGGAGCTGTGTGTCATCTGAAGGTTTTGTTCTCCACCGGAGCTGTTCCCATCAGTTTTGTGTTCTATGCCCAAATCCTCTGCTCTCCAACCAGATACAAGCTGCTGTCGGTTAATGAAGATTTGACGGATGAACTCGCGGCTCGATTGGACTCTTGTTGTATCAAAAGTTCTTAAGACTTTTCAATTTTTTGCAAGTCGCCATCTTTGATATTACTTTGGTCATTGTTGCTGTGGTTACTGGTAAGAGAATACGGGCTTAGGTCTCGTTGCACGTTCATACAGACAGTATTCAAGAAACTACTATAAGTTGCTGTTTGAACGGGACATTTCGAGACTCACACCTGTAAGCAAATGCGGTTGTCAATCCCAAAAACTGTGAATGTAGCCTAAGATAATAATACTTTTATTCAGCAAAGATGAATTATATTGATCAAAAGTGACAGAAATCTTTTGTTACATTATAAATGTCTTCACTCTTTCAACATTTTATTCATGAAAGAATCCTGAAAAAAAAAAAAAAAAAAATTGTATCACGGATTCCACAAAAATATTAAGCAATACAACTGCTTTCGACATTGATAATAATAAGAAATTTTTCATGAGCACCAAATCAGAATGATTTCAGAAGGATCATGTGACACTGAAGGCTGGATAAATGTTAAAATAGAAAACTGTAAAAAAGTTTTAAATCTTAATAATATCACAATATTACTATTTGAATGTATTTGTATCTCTAATATTTTCTCTAGCATATGTTTTTCAATAACTAGGTACAATTAAATTTACAATTCTAATCATTTTTTTGTGGATCCAGAATCATTTGAGAAAGTCAAAACACAGCCCTTCAGGAGGGAGCGGAAGATGTTCAGAGTACCCAGGGGTCTGAAAGCACCTACTCCAGCACTGACCACTGAACCACAACATGTTACAGCAAAACCTAATCACAAAATCTAACAGCGACTGCCGAATCTCAGGGGAACGCCGGCCCTGTTACCACAGAGAGAGGCTGAGGGTGTAAGAAATTACAGATGAACAGAACACAATATTTATTTATCGCCACACGACCAAGACTGATTTATTACCAAGACTTTCCCACAATGTCGACACAGAAGGGACAACACAGGGACAACTGCTGAAGCAGGAGCTAATGTGGCTCAGAGGAATATCTCTTGTCTTAAAGGGATAGTTCACCCAAAAATTTAAATTCTATAATCATTTACTCACTCTAATCATGTTGTTCCAAAACTGTATGACTTACTTTGTGGAACACAAACAGGATGTTAGCCAGAATGACAGTCTCAAGTCACCACTCACTTATATTGTATGGAAATGAGGGAAATGCAATAAAAGCGAAGGCTGCCAGTCAGCAAGCAAGCAAGCAAGCAAGCAAGAAAAAGTTCAAATGTTTTGATAGCTTACACTAGACTTTGAATTAGTTAATGAATTAGACTGCTTCTTAAAGGTATAGTTCATCCAAAAATGAAAATTCCTAATCATTTATTCACCCTCATATCATTCCAAACCTGTATGACTACATTTTATCTGCAGAACACAAAAGAAGATATTTCAAAGAATGTTAAGGTCCAAACAACACTGGACCCCATTCACTCAGAAATATCACATTACGGAATTTAAATGTGTCGCTGTCTATAACCGTGTTCTAACCAAATATGATGTGATAAGATTCTAGTGAAAAGCAGAGATTTTTTTAATTCATTTTTTTAACTGCCGATTTTGGGGCATCATTAACTATGCACGGACATGTAGGTTGCGGCCCCTTTAATTCTCGTGCTCCCCCTTCCACGGAGCTCGCACTTGCTATAACCAGCATAAACACAGTTTACACAGCTAATATAACCCTCAAAATGGATCTTTACAAATTGTTCGTCATGCATACTGCATGCAACGTCGGATTATATGAGTATAGTGTTTATTTGGATGTTTACATTTGATTTATAAAGAATGAAGTTGTGTTTATGAATTATACAGACTGCAAGTGTTTAAAAATGAAAATTGCGACGGCTCTTGTCTCTGTGAATACAGTAAGAAACAATGGTAACTTTAACCACATTTAACAGTACATTAGCAAAATGCTAACGAAACATTTAGAAAGACAATTTACAAATATCACTAAAAATATCATGTAATCATGGATCATGTCAGTTATTATTGCTCCATCTGCCATTTTTCACTGTTGTCCTTGCTTGCTTACCTAGTCTTACGATTCAGCTCTGCACAGATCCAGACGTTACTGGCTGCCCTTGTGTAATGCCTCGATCATGGGCTCATTGGGCTGGCATATGCAAATATTGGAGGCGTACACCCCAACTGTTACATAACAGTCGGTGTTATGTTGAGATTCACCTGTTCTGCGGAGGTCTTTTAAACAAATGAGATTTATATAAGAAGGAGGAAACAATGGAGTTTGAGACTCACTGTATGTCATTTCCATGTACTGAACTCTTGTTATTTAACTATGCCTATATACATTTAATTTTTAATTCTAGGGCACCTTTAAAGAGAGTATCATTATTATACTTTCTGTTGTTCCAGCCATGACGTTGCAGAAAAATAGAAACTGTTTCTAAAATAGAATCATCAAAACTTCGATTAACACAAAAACCTATTACCTGTTATCATGTGCTGCGGCGTTGCGGCGCATCTGGTTAGGACAGTGTTTGAATAAAGCAAATTATAGTAATAAGAATAAGAATAAAATATCATTATTTTATTATTTGCACTGTATGAACAAAACACTCACTATTGAATGTATTTGTGTGTGTGTCGTTCCCCAGAAAAAAGAAAACGAACGACATGACGTCAAGTAAATTATGCAATTTTTTGTTAATTATACCTTAAAAGTGCCTTTCTGATGGCTTGCTCCTTACGAGGATCGAACCAGCAAACTTCCAGATCCTATAGGAATGAGTCAACGACGACACCCTTACACACTGTTGTGAGCATGTTGATCTATTTTTCCTTCTTTCTCTCTCTCCCTGTGGCAGTTTGTCCACTTCAGCCCTCACTCTTTGATCAACGGCTCTAGCTTCTTCCCGTAAATCCTCCCACGTCATCCAATCAGCACAGCCAGGCCTGATGTCTCCATAAAACACCTCTTCCTCAACACTCCACAGATGATCCCAATCAAATGAAAGAGAAGAACACTCCTGTGACCGATCCGTGAAGTTACGCTAATCTGTCCACTTTCAGTCAGGGACGCCGTGTTTGATGGCTAAACACAAGCGGACGTTTGTTGCCATTTCACTCTTGATGAAAGCCTGTTATTACCAAAGGCATTATAGAGCTGGTGGTGTTGAAGCGTCTCTGCTTTCATCTTCACTCACCGTGGCCTCTTCATCTTGATTGGGATAAAGGGTAGACTATTGAGCTCTGGAGAAATGAACCTCCTTTTCTTTATCACACTTAGACAAACACACACACACACACTTGACAACAAATACACACTTACAATCACACACACAATTCTGTAGATGTTTTCTCTAAATTTCGACATGAGTGCTCTGATATTTCTCAATTATTGTAGGAGTGATAGAGTGGGATTTTTTTTTTGGGGGGGGGGGGGGGGTGAGAGATAAGCTACACACACACAAACCTGCCCTCACACACATTGTGTACCACTGTGCCACCTGGAGGCTTATCTGTCATGACCTCGGATTTAGTGGCAATAGAAAATGATAAAGGATAGGACAGGCACTCTGAGAGGCAGTGAGGGATCACACTGATGCCGCTGAACCATGTCACCAGCGGCGACACACACACCGGCGAGTGATCAAATAGGCAGTGCTAAAAAATGTTGACACTTACAGCACTTACTATGAAGACTGAGGGTGAAAATGGCACAGAGAGAAGAGATTACATAGGAAAAAAGAGAGAGCCAGTCTCTTAAATGTAAGGCTATTGGTCTCAACAAACAAATTTTCACAATACATTTAAAGGAGTTCAGGGTTCGAATCAAGCATTAGATTTTAATCTGAATTTACAATGAAAATGATTTTGAAAACTGAAATGAAGTCATGCTTTAATTTTTTTTTCTTTTTTTTTTTGCTTACAATAAGGCAGTTACAATGGAAGTAAAATACACACTGTTTACAGGCACAAGACTTAAAGGGTTAATTCGCTCAAAAATGAAAATTCTGTCACTAATTACTCATCCTCATGTCATTCCACCCGTAAGACCTTTGCTCATCTTCAGAATATTTTATTGAAATTCAAGAGGTTTCTGTCCTTCCATAGAATCCAATGCAACTACCACTTTCAAGGTCCGAAAAGATAGTAAAGACATCATTAAAGTACTCCATGTGACTTAAATGGTTTAACCCTTGCTTTGCACAAAAAAAAAAAAAAAAAATTACCACTTGCATGCATCGTAGTGTTCGTGAACTCGCATGTGTGTTGTGTTGAAGCGAGTCTGAACGTGATGCTCTCGTGAACGCGCTTTGCAGATCAATATTTTTGTAAACAAAGTGGTAAATTCTGTTTTTTTTTTTTTTTTTTTTTTTTGTGCAAACAAAGCACTCGCATTAGTTTTATAACACTGAGGTTAAACCACTGGGGTCACATGGATTACTTTAATGATGTTTTTACTACCTTTCTGGGGCTTGAAAGTGGTAGTTGCGTTAGAGTCTATGAAGGGGCAGAAACCTCCAGAATTTCATTAAGAATACCTTTATTTGCATTCCAAAGGTGAGCTAAGGTCTTACGGATGTGGAATGACATGAGGGTGAGTAATTAATGACATAATTTTCATTTTTGGGTGAACTAACCCTTTAAAGGGCCACTTCACCACAGGCAAAATGGGCTTTCAAAAAAATTGGCTGCTAGTAGAAAGGCGGGCTAAAGACTGCAAAGAATTGCAGAGAAAGCCAGCAAAAACCTCCGTGTTTGTAGTCAATAGGGGTGTGACGAGATCTCGTGTCACGAGATCTCGTGAGACTAAACTGTGACAAGATTTCTCGTCGAGGCGAAAAGTAGTCTCGTGATGTTGCCATGACAGAGTGTTAGGATGATTAGGAAAGAATATGCCACCGGTACGTTTACATTACGCCTCCGCTGTCGTTTTGTTTTGTATTTAAATAAAAAACATTTAATTCAGTTGGATAACAGACGCCGCCGCTCCATATTTACAGAGTTACGCGCTCTCGCTGAAAGTGAAAGTAAACACGAGCGCGCATTCAAACGCAATCTCAATACCCAGCATTTTGAAAGCGGCTCCCTGATGAAAACAGATATCTCTCAATATGAAAGCTATTTTAGGCTGGCAAGTGTAGTTGTAACCATCTCTCAGCTCCGTATCAAAGAAAAATTTTGTCTTATTTGCACTTTGAATATTGAGAGAGTGTGATTATGGTTGCACTATTATTAACAGTTTTCTCTTAATCTTATTAAGCACAAACAATAAGGTTTCATTTGTTAACATTAGTTAATGCACTGTAAACTATGAACTAACAATGAATGACAAAGATTAATAAATACTGTAGCAAATATATATTGCTCATTGTTAGTTGATGTTGGTTAATGCGTTAATGTTAATAAATGAGACCTTATTGTAAAGTGTTAACACTTTTATTTATACTGTTTTTATTTCTATGATCAGTTTGTGGAAAGGAGTTCAGTTAGGAGGTCTAAAGTTGTAGAAGCTCATAAATCATGTACAGTAAGGTCTGAAGAGACTGAAATCATACAGGAGAGAAGTCAGTCAGTTGAGTTAGTAGCAAAACCTTTTACAGTGCTTGAGTATTGTTGTCTTTTACTGCATATGATAATTCATACTCAGAAAGTAGAACTGAAATGACATTCATTACAAGATGATTAGTTAAAACATTTCAAATACACCTGCAGAATATTTTTTCTAGTCATGTATTTCGCCATTGAGGATTTCTTAAAAATAGTGTGTAAAAAATCTTGTCTCGTCTCGTCTCGTGAACTCAGTCTTGAGTCTCGTCTCATGAGATACCTGTCTCGTCACACCCCTAGTAGTCAACATTTCAAACTTGATGACAACGATCACAATGTTTTACGCCAAATGGAGGGGAAAACTGAAAGAAACAGCCATTCTGTCAGTTCCGCCCATTCTCCCAAAGCAAAATGCTGCCACCTACAGGTAAGAAAGATGTTGCCATAGTGTTCCATTTTTACCATAATACTGTTGAAAGAGTAGACACAGTACAATGACATTTTTAATGATAAACCTACCCTTACAATAACTGTTCTGTTAATAACCCTCTGTCAATCTGACTGTCCATGGGCAGGGATACAAAAATGCGGACATATAATCTGTGGTTTTCATGAAATTTGCTGACAAATAAATGTGAATTTCTTGGTCCAGGTAACACAGAAAAACAAGTAAACATTGTTCATTTACATATACTACCGACACTGTAACAATACAAAGTGGGTTGAAAATTGGCGAAGTTGCGCTTTTACACTATTATAAGTGATAAAGCAATAATCTGAGTTAACAACTTAAGCTTAATCAACAGCATTTCATTAAAGTTGATTACACATTAAAATGCATTCCCCTGGTTTCACAGACAAGGCTTAAGCTAGTCCTAGACTAAAGTGCATGTTTGAGCTGTTTTAACTGAAAGTAACTTGCACAAACATTTTAACATATGTCACTGCCATTGTTTTGTCTCAAGATGGACATCAGTAATGTTTTTTTCTAGGGTATGTTTATAAAAGCTACTTAAATACCCTAATCGAACTAAGGCCTAATCCTGGCTTAGGCTAAGCCCTGTCTGTGAAACCAGCCCATTAAGTAAAGACACAAAATGTACACAAATGCATGTGTAAAGTTTATATCAATTTTTATTTTACAACTTTGTTGTCATGAGATTGCTTTAAAGCTTTACATTTCTGCTTTTAAATCCTCCAAAAAATCTGCCCCCTTAACTTTCATTTTAAGAGCCTCATCATAATCTCCAGTTTTGCTTTTTTTTGTGGTAATCAACATTATGCCACAAGCTTAATTTAAGAAGTAAGTTAACTGTGTGGTAGAATCAATTACTGACATTGTCTCTGTAAAGTTATATCCAATGCTGTTGTCATGACAATGTAATGTGGTAAAGATTGTAAACCCGGTAACTTTTACACAATGTCATGTCTGCACGAGGATTCCCAGAAGGCAGGTGACATAACTTCCTTGTTTACATGAAGCTCAGCAAGCGGTTTCCCAGACTGTTGTCTCGAAACAGCAGAAGAACATAAACATCTCCTTCCTGTTGTCTGCATACGTTCCAAATGTCTGACGCTGAAAACCAGCCAGAAACAGTATAAATAATCTTCCAGTATAAACAAAAATCTGCTACATCTTCACCTGACACCAGGTGTTTGACAATATGGCACTGACGATGTACTGGTGACGCCCACAGGAATTATCTTTATAGCTGAAATGATTAAAAAAAATTACGGAAGAATAAATTCAAGTGCTTTAACAAAAACATGAGCTTCACATTTTGGCCTATAAATCCTCTTGACTCTGGCCGTGTTATGTTGCAGTTTAAGAAAGTTACTGGAATCATGACAACAACAAAAAAACAAAAAAAAAACAAAAAAAAACACACCACTATTTTTTTCCAGAAAATGTAAAAAAAAAAATTAAATAATAATAATAATATTATTTATTAAAAATGTAAAAATCATACATTTTTAAAAGCCAGGTCAAATCACCACATATAATACATATATGAAAATAATATAGTAGCGAGGACAATGTGGCCATTATTAATAGATGATGGGTATAAAAAGATTTGTGCCTTGCTTAATCTGAACAGTTTATTCTAGTAAGGCGTGGGAAAGCTCTTAACTGCTACAGCTCATTTAACACTGCCAAAACTTAATTAAAAAGCAAAAAAAGGAAAAAAAAAGAAAAAGACATTCTAATGGGGAATTTAGTCACAATAAAAGACACAAACAAATAATGTCTCATAATTGAACAAAAAAGCAGATTACATTACAGTCCCATTTTCATGTACATGGTTATTTAAGGGCCTTAATGTGCTGAATTTATTTGTTAATACAGTGAGACTTTCTCCAGTAGGGCCATTACACTACAGACATAATGTCCATCATGGGGCCAAACGACCTAATGTTTGCTCTGTCATAAACACACAGGCCCTCAACACACACACGCACACACTCTGAGCTCATGCTCAAAGCCTGTAATATTGCCCAACTTAGCCTATCACGCCTCAAGACTTGCCAAGACGGTGAAACAGTGAGCTCATCTATACTGTGGCCAAGAGCACCATTTGCCCTGTGGTAATGACTACAACAAGAGGTGTGTAAAGAAACCAACGTATAACAATGCCTTTGTGTACTGTGCATGTGTGTGTGTTTAATTGGTGTTTTTTGGCCATTCATTGATGAAAGTAGCTTTATCTTAAAGGAATAGTTAAAAATGGCATCCTAAACCTGCCTGATTTTCTTTTATTCTTCAATGGAAAACAAAAGGAGATGTTAGGCAGACATGTTCACACCAGCATTGTGCACTATTCACAATTGAATTGGGAAGGTTTTTTAAATTCTAATTCAACTCCTAAATGAAGTAGAAAACAGTATGTAATGTAAGGAAGCAGAATTAATAAATTGAACAAATTGATCTGATGAATAAATACATTGAAATTCAATTCAACTGATGGATGGATGGATGGATGGATGGATGGATGGATGGATGGATGGATGGATGGATGGATGGATGGATGGATGGATGGATGGATGGACGGATGGATGGAAAGGCCACCTTCACTAAATTCATATTTCTGTCACTCCAATTCAAAATTTCAATTCAACTTCTTGTGCTTTGTGGCCAATTTGATTCAAATTAACACTCATCAGTTGAAAGGGAGCTTTAATTTTTCACAAGTCTTCATATTCTCTGCATATTCAGACTTTATCAACATTGTTTCTTGCATGTCACATAACTGATTGCAACCTGTCAAGAAGTTATATGCAGAAATGCAGATGACATTTGAGAGTTATGGTGGTTCTCTGTGAAAATTGAGAGTTTCTCTCTGCAATCCATCTAACAAACAAAATTAGTATGTAGTAATTAGTATGGAGTGTAGTATATCTGTAGCTACAATACATGCAGCACAGTTCTGTAAGTTATATTATCAAATGGTATTGGATGGATCTTTTGCACTTGCAGCTGAAACAAATCTATGATGCATCACAAATGGTTCTCCAGCACTCTGTCAGGCCGTAACTATAGTTAACTGGCGAGCGCTTCAGTGAGCTCATATCTGCCTGACATTACAACGGCAGCTGTGTTGAGCTCTGTGATGAGGTCATCTTTACTTGACATCTGGGTCCAAGGCAGCTGTGTTTTGGCACGTATAAAGCCCGTTCTGACGTAGCTGCCTATACCACGCCCATGACGGCTGTGTCAGCGCCACATTGGTGTATGTTTTCAGCTGAGATTTCCGAAGCATTTCCTCTGAAACGCCATCATTCCCAATATCCATCAATCATTCGCTCGTATCAAAATGATCAAGCATCATCTGCGCCTCAGGTTCAAACACTGCTCACACCCTTGTGTTGTTTTTGCGTGTATGAGAGCTAGATCAAACGTAAAGAGAGGCATTAATCACTCAGTGCTGGCCTTCTTGCAGCTGGCCTGATCATCCGGTGGGAGATTTTTATGAATTATATAACTCTGATTTATTGCATGTCAAGAAATCAGGTCCATTGTTTGTTTTGTTTTTTTATTCTTTTTTATTCTTTTACAGCTCTAGAACAGGTCAATGTTAGTTCTTCTTGTGCTGTACATCCCAAAGGTGAGTATTGCAGGGAAGGAGATTTTTTTCAGAGGTGGAGTGAGTGGAAGTGAGGATCATTCATTTGTCTATTTAGAGTGAGCTGCTCTTTGAAGCCAATCGATTTCGATTCTGGGCTAAGATTCTGCTCTAGTACTGGCGTAGACCGGGGAAGGCTCGCACGCACAGACGAGGGTGAGAAACATGTGACGCATACGCAGATGCTGGCCGTCTTTCTGAGTTAGCTCATCAAAGCAGACATTTCCATGAGATGTCATCCAGCGCTCTCATTGCCTTTCTGTGCAACAGACAGGAAGTAGGGTCAATCTGGCTATGTGACATACTAAAATCTTCCAGACTACTCAGGAACTCCCTTCTCTTGCATTCTCTCTTGCTCTCTCTTTTCAGCCCAAGGAACATGCTGTTCCGCCAGTAGCAGCTGTTTGCACAACTCAATCCCATATGGAATGATAACCAGTCAAGGTCTTCCATCTGAAACGCATTTGCCTTCCTTTAGTCCCTTCAAACAATGTCCACACAACAACTCTAACAGAATGCCTCCGGGTGTGTTTTGAAAGACATCTGCATGGATGATGTGAAAGGTGGACCAATCACAAGGTCATAGTGACATTGGTTCATGTAGTATGTGACTACACATGAGCCAAACAATGTGAATGTCAATATACAATTAAAATAATATTATATATAAGAGTGTACTCACACTAGGCACGGCTGCCTTGAACCGAACCCGAGCGCGGTTGCCCCCCCTCCCCACTCCCCTGCTAGCCTGCACTCACACTGCACTTAACGTTCCGAGCCGGAGCACGCTTATGTCATATACAATGCAACTTTTTGAATGGAAGAAAACAGGAAGACATGCACTTTCGCTAAGATGCTGCCTAATATATATTATAATTTATGCCACGCAATGATTTTCACTTGCACGTATCAGAGGATTACAAAGGCAGCTGACATAAAATGGCGGAAAGTTTACTCGCAAACTACAATTCCTGTTCATCAAAGGTGAGAAGCAGACCTGTTATAAACCCAAATACACTCAAATTAATTACATGAATTTATTAGTGTACTATCAGAGTAGTAAAAAAGATGTTTGCTGTCGTAATGATGACAGTAGCGCACACAAAAGTATATACACCCTAAGAATATTATATTATAATAGAAATATTTTAAAAAATAATTTAAAAATAATTGTTTGCATATTGAACAAATGCACTATGACAGCAAAATATATAAATTTAAAATAGAACTTATTTATAAAAAAAAAGTAAAAAAGGATAAAATGTATAATATGTTTTATATTAAAAAATATAAATGTATTATATATAAAATGTATGTGTATATATAGACCTCAGTAATTTATTAGTATGGTGTAGGGCCTCCTTTTGCAGCCAATACAGCATCGTTCGTCTTGGGAATGTGGTCCTCCAAAATGGTTCGGTAGTCCTTGGCAGTGACGCTCATCAAGCACAGTAAGGAATGCCATGTTATTGCAGCCCAAACCATCACTGATTCACCCCTGTGCTTCACTCTGGGCATGAATCAGTCAGGGTGTTATGCCTCTTTGGGGCTTCTCCACACCGTAACTCCCACAAATGTGGGAAAGCAGTGAAGGTGGAGTCATCTGAGAATAATACATGTTTCACATGCTCAAGATTTGCACTGTTGGCACCATTGAAACTGGCATTTAGGATTGGCATGAGTGACCAAAGTTTTGGTTTTAGCAGCCCGACAATGAATATTGAAGGCTTATATGAATAAGAAGGCTAAAAGAATCAGTCTTGAAAATAAATCCGCAATAAATTTTTACACCGAAAGAATATCTGTGTGACAAATCTACGATAAATCTGTAAAGCAGCGACTGTGAATCAACTATTAAGCAGATGAAGTTATTATAAGAGGAAGTGGAAGATTTATTCACTGTGGAAAGGACAGTCAGCTTGAGCTCTCATGAGAATGACATTTCTCCGTAATGTACGAGAACATCAGCGGCCATATCAGCTGTTAGTACTCACTTCCTGAGATGGCGGAGATATGTAGACAGATCTAAGGTCCTACAGACACACGCACAGCACTAGTGAGGAATAACAACAGTGCTGGAGTGAGACAGGGCTACATGTGTACAACAGGCACAGAGGAGACATGGGAGCATCCGGATATGTCAGCCCGTGTGCTTTTCGCTCTCTCTCTCTCTCTCTCTCTCTCTCTTTCTCTCTCTCAAATCCTTTCATTTGTGAAATGAGACATTTGTGATGCTGTTTCTAGTGCTAACAGCTGGAGGAATGTGTTTTCTGCCTGATCAGAGGTCTAGATGGAGCACAGCCCTCTGAGTTTTGGGGAAAGGTTTGAACAATATGTATTACACCTTTCCTCTGGCCTTTGTGTCCTCTCATCTATAGAGATAACACGCACATGCACCTTGCAAATGCACATTAGCAACATTATTAACAACAATAACAACTGAAACTCCTTGAGCGCTCAGCTTTCTTTTGGCTGGCTGTCTGGAGCCCAGCCCTCCAGCTCCTGAGTGCTCCTACTAAAAGCCCCTTTCCTTCCTCACACAGCTGCTAATGCACGGATAATGAGATTGGTGAGAGGCTGATAGAGGCTCAGAGATACTAACATTCTGACTACATCACCCATAATTCAATTGGGCCAGCTTGGCCTTCTTCCTTTTGTTTGCGAGCGGGATGTTTTAGGGCCGCACCACTCCCACATCCTCCTCCTCATCTCTGGTTGTGTTCAGAATAGAATACTATACAGGGATGTCATGCAGATATTATTTTGGAGGGAAACCAGTGCAATTCCGGTCAAATTTGTGCCCTAAGTGAGAAAATAATAAAAAAAAAAAAAACGTACAGTAGTTGTTCATACTTCACTTGTCTTAAAAATCTGAGAAAGCGCATACCCACTCAGTTTAAATGGGCTAAGTGATACCCTATACTCATACTTTAACAATAAGCAGTACTCTGCACTATATATTAATTTTCAGATGAGTGCTATATAGAACCAGTACATACTAAAAGGGATAATGTATCCCATAATGCACTTTGCCTGACTTTAATATTTGATTTTAAAACAAAATGTACACAAATAAGATTTAAAATGCTAAAATAACCATTCATACTCTATTGTTCCAAAGTTTAGGGTTTACATACATTCTTCACATAATTCCAGAATGCATTGGGACATGCAAACACTGATGAAAGAAATGCTGATTATATGATTTAAACAATTCAAAATCAAAGTAAAAACTTTAAAGTATTGCTAAAAGTAGTTAAATCTAATTAGAAACTGATTATTTTACCAAATATTGTATTTTATGAATTTAAATACACACTAACATTCAAAAGTTCAGAATCAGGAATTTAAAAAAAAAGAAATTAATATCTTTATTCAAATAAAATGTATTTAACTGATCATAAGTGACAGTACATACTTTTACATTGTTATAAAATATTTGTAATTCAAATAAGCACTGTTCTATAGAACTTTCTATTCATCAAAATAATCCAGAAAAAAAAAACTGATCACGGTTTTCACAAATTGATAATAATAACAAATGTCTTGAGCACCAAATCAGCATATTAGAATGATTTATGAAGGATCATGTGCCATTGCCATCACAGGAATAAATTACATTTTAAATTTC
This sequence comes from Chanodichthys erythropterus, assembly GCF_024489055.1. Classification (NCBI taxonomy): domain Eukaryota; kingdom Metazoa; phylum Chordata; class Actinopteri; order Cypriniformes; family Xenocyprididae; genus Chanodichthys; species Chanodichthys erythropterus. The sequence goes on along the minus strand of NC_090222.1, from coordinate 20,996,557 downwards.
ACATGATTACTGATTTTACTGTATTTTTAACAAATAAATGCAGCCTTGGTGAGCATAAGAGTAAATATGCAACACAGCAAGGTCTGATACTTATACATACTACATGTCTGAAATGTTAACATAACATGTTCAGTTTAACTTTTTTTTTTTTTTTAAGGCTGTATAAAGTATACACTCAGTATGCGGTATTCCAATCTTCAGCTCCAAAAAATCTGGTAAACAGTACACAAAAATGACTATTGAGAACAACAAAGTAGATGCAGACCAGGGATGCAGATTAGGGATGTTTGTATAGATCATTACGGTTTAATCAACCCATTAGAACAAAAAAAAAAAAAAATGTGGTTAAAAATAAAGACAAACCAAACAGGGAGAGTTCCTCTGAAACAAAGAGTCCAGATCCCAAATAACCCTTTATAAACGAGTAAAGCTTTGAATTACAAAACCCTGAGAACAAGACATTGGCAACAGGATTCATGGATCAGTTTCATATTGGACTCTACCGGCATGCCTGTGTTTTTTTTTTTTTTTTCGCCGCAGTATCATAGGCAAGAGGAAGGCGCATTATGTTATACAAATCATCTGTGAGTGAAAGGGAGTGAGAAGCCACCATTTTATATAACCGGAATGCGCCTGGTGCTTATTGCTTCCCGAGCCCATTTCGTTGTGTCGCAATAGATCTCGTTTATGCTTTCGCTGTCCTGTGTTCTGCTTTGTCCATTACTTTCCCCGGCGAGACAACTACAAAAAAACAAGGCATCTGTTTTCAATCACTGTGGGCCCACACCAAAACCGAACAGCAACAACACAACACACCACACACACAGAGACGGCGAGCCCATGGAGAGGGAAACACACTTCACAGAACATTTAGGAAATGGGAATTTGATGTCAATGGTGGAACACAAAGAGCAATCACTTCTTTCCTTTTTCTTCCCCCCCCCACTCTTTCCGGCCCCATAATGAGAAGAATAATCTTGAAGCGATGGTGGTTGGATTTTTAAACATGACACGGTGTTGGATTTCAGTGGTTTGCCTTTATTATACATAAAGCATGTACACTTAGGGAGAAGACGAACATTACATTTCTCAGCTCATCCATTTTTAGCCTGGTGAGTGACTTGTACTGTGAACAGTTAGGAACAGTTAGGAAGTTCTGTGCTATGCTTTGCTAAGCAACTACAAAAGGTAATTTGCTTGTATAAAGACTTAATACAGCTTCTTTGTCTTTGGCTTAGCATATGATATCCCCTGAGAACAGCAAATGATAACATATAAGAAAGCGTTCCCATAGCAAGCTAAATAAACATGGCTCTGATGTTAGAGCCATCAAATGCGATTTTCCATTCTACAAGATTTTAAAAGGCAAGCATCTGTAGCGATGTACAGTTATTAATCAATTTATGGATGAAATATGAATATCATAATTCAGAAAGCTTTATGACGTTCATATATCGACCCAACGGGGAATTAAACATATATGGTGAATTAACTACAACGAATTATAATCAATCACATATATGATTAGTTCTGGTTGAATAATTATGTGGAAAACTATCAGTTCGTCCACCGAAACGGACAATTATCCACAGATTATCATGACAGAAATGTTATTCTCGGGCCGGGAGACTAACTTTCTATCATAGCCTTCAAATATAGAGCAAGGATATTAGAATCAGAACGTTAAAGTGACTCGGTTGTTGCTAAAATGAGCAAGTGAACAAAAAGCATGGATAAAATGAGTTTAATATACGAAACGGGTAATACACAGGTTATACGGCTAAATGGACACAAGTAAATACAAATACATACAAAGTAGAGGGAAAGGCAGAAACGAAAGAGATGATCAAAGCAGGTCAAATTGCAACAGTTCACCTTTAAGAGCCAGCAAGGAACCTCAGTATTTAAGATCGTAAAAACGTTATACTTGCATAGGTTAGTCAGGGTGCTTGGAGTTTTGGAGCGCTCTGTTTGATAGTTGCTTCTTCTTCCGGAGGTTGTTTCGGCGAAGTTTCAAACGAGGGTTTAACTGTTGTAATATGACCGGAAAATAAAGAAGAGAGTCCGTCTTGACGGCAGGAACTCGTGCAGAAAACTTGTGCCCCCAAAAGACGCGTGTCATGGTGTTTTAAAGACAACAAACCAGAACGCCTTACTGATAACGTCCTCCAATGATAGCGTTGCAATTTGGCGGGTTTCCACATTCCTTTGTCCTGTCTCCCGAATAAATTTATGGTATGTTGAATCAGTGCATTTCCTTCATAGTATTATTAAACATTGAACGATGCATTTGGCAGAAATGTAACGTACATGAGTGAATAGCTCGGATTCACAGCTTTACGGAGAGATCAAACTCGACAGGTGTCGCTCGTCACATAAAGAAGATACACTTTACACTCTATTACTATCGTTTAACATGAAAACTAACCTACTACAGTCAATTCTACGATTCTATACTAGTAACACATACATGCAGCGAGCACTACAATGGCAGGTACATTCATATTTGCAGGTATAATATTTGTGTATACAGTCTTTGTATGTGAGTGTGTGTCTGTGGGTGCGTGCGTGTATTTTCTCTTTTTATGACCGTTTGGAATTCGGGCCTGTCTTTCGAAACCCGATCCGTGGCGTTCGCATCTCCTTTGAAGTCACAGAGGAGAGGTTTGGGACTTATCGAAATAGTCATAAAAAGAAGGTCTCGTGATCCATTAGTGTCTGCCGGGCCGGAATCGATGTAAGATTTACAAACCAAAGTTCCGTGAATTGAGGCTTAAACACAGTTTATGGTGGGACCTGCTCATCCTTGAGACTGTGCAGACCCTACAGTTTCCCCCTTTCGGCCAGTGAGGTCCCCGTGCGGATCTCGTTGGACGGTAGCGAGGTCGGATGGCACAGATGTCGGACAGCAGGTGGTCCCTACTGGTCCTCGGTCTTTGGGTCGTCGAAGGGAGAGTCCATTTCGATGAGATTTGGTACGTTCTCCATGTTGGTGCCTCCTCTCCTTGGTTTCCTCTTGAAACCCCGGGAAGGGCAGGCAGGCACTTGTCCATGGACGTTTGCATCCCCTTCATCCTCTTGAAAAGGATGAAGGCTAGGCCTAGGGTCAGTATGTATCCGATTGCCATGGAGAGGCAAAGGGCTGTGTCGGCGGCAGTCCAAGCTTGGGCTATAGGTGAGCTGGTCAGAATGGGCAGTCGGGAGAGTGCTTGGAGGGCGGCGTCGACAGGAGCAATGTCAATTAACTGGGACCCCCTTTCTCAATCCTCAGTTCCAGCTCGGGGGCCAAAGTGAGGTTGTGGTTCATGAAAAAGGGTGGGATCTCCAGTTCTGACTGGTACTCCTCACTTGAGATGTGGTACAAGGCCAGGTCATCGAGGTGGAGGATGGCACCCAGGGGTACCTGGATCCACATGCTTTGACTGGGCAGGCTGACCCGAGTGGCAGTGTCGTGCTGATCGTAAGTCAGGGTGGCGGTGCGAGTGGGGAGTGTTAACAAGCCATCGATTGCCCACAATCTCAGCTTGTGTTCCGACGATTTGGGTGCGAGGCTTGGCCTCGGCAGGGCAGCGTGTGTCGCTGATCATGGGCTGTAACCCGCAGATTCCTTCAGTATTGTCTCTGAGGAAAGGTTTGCTAGGGCAGAGGTAATGAATGTCTTTGGTCAAAACACACATGCGTAAATTGGGAGCCAGGTACAGTTGGGGGTTGCTGTCGTGGTATGCTACCACAGCTGGAGTGTGTATCTTGATGTGGGTGTTACCCTTCCAAAACCCGACATTGACAATGTCTTTGAGTCGGTAGATGTTATCTGGTTCGATGATAGGTAGGTTTAGGAGGAAGGCCAACTCCCTTTGTTCGGGGTCGACATGCAGTAGGATGGCACTACCCAGGGAGTAGGCAAGGTGGGTTTGGATAGGGTCCGTGGGTCTGACGGCAGCAGAGGCCAGCACAGTTTGTACGAGGCTCAGGGGTACGAGGTATGGGGGAATCCTTCCCATGGCCAGGTTGTCCATGGAGGAGCTCACTTCCCGCAGCATGTCCGTCATTAGAGCAGTGACGAGCTGAGTTTGGGCGAAGTCATTTTGGAAGACAGTAAACAGTTGCTTCATCGAGTTCACTGTCTGGTTCAGCAGGACACTGTGGGTGTTGAGAACCACTACAGTGCCTTTCAGAGTTTTCCCGATGCTTTGAAGGGTTTGGCTCTGTGTTGCGAGTTGTTTTCTCAGTGGTAGGCGGAGCTTGTTGCGATGCTGATGAGGGGAGCAGGCTGTGATGAGACTCAAGTCTCCCGGTTGGTACAGGTGCAACGGCAGTGGCACCTGCCGTGCCATCAGTAGTTCCGTGGGGAACACCTGAGTTGACTCCTGTATGGTGTCTGTGATGGCCATGAGCATCAGAGGAGGTTTTACAGTCCAGTCTTTCTGGTCGACTGACCGTGGAAACGTGACTCCTCGGTTTTGCAGTGGAGCTCGGTGCTTTGCGTTTGCAGTCTGGACGTGACGGCAAACTTGACATCCTCTGGCGTGCTCTGCCACATCTTGCTGCATGCTGGGCCAGTACGCCACTTGTTTTAATGTCTCATGAGTGATTCTGGTGCCATGGTGTTTGGCACATGGTGTGTTGTGGGCGTACATCAGTTCACCCCCCTTTTGGCCCTGTGGCAGTACAAGCTTTGGCGCAGTGAGGACATCAGGGACATATTTTAGAAAGTTCACTCCCACACGCAGCATGTGGTTGGACTCATGTAGTCGTTTGTGGCCAGGGGCCGTCGTGGGACCATATGCCGTGAACGGGAGGTTGGAGGGGTCTGAGTGGTGGCGCAAAACATTTCGCATGGAAGTGTTGGCAAGTTTGGTTGTCAGTGGCAGTGGCAGTAAGGCGGGAAATGTTGCAGGAACAGTCCGCTGGCTGCGGGTTGTTGTTGCCACACTGAGGGTGGGTGAATGGGGTGGGTGTGACCATAGCTTGTTATGCAGTGTGCCAGCCTTGGCAAGGGCATTAGTTTGGTCATTCAAGCCTTTGTCACGCCCTGGTTGCTTTAAGCATCTTTTCACCTTTTCCCCGTAAGTGATCGTGTCGTGTGTTTGGGTGATGTCATCACGTGTTTGGAACATGTGTTGACGTTTCATCTGCTTGTTGCATTTAGTCTTGAAACCAGTTTGTTTCCAGCCCAGAAGATGGTATGTGAAACAAGATCTAGCATAGTGTGCGTCTGTGCACATGAGTCCTCTGATGTTATGGACAGAGGAGACTTGAAGGGTTATGAGGGTAGCTGCTGCTTCACCATACTGACGTGACTGGGGACCCCACCTGCCGTTCTGTGGTTGGCAGGGTTGGTTGTTTAACCATCGTACCCCTGCACTTGCCTGTAGGATGCCCTCATGGCTGTAGGAACGTCCATCGACGTAGGCCGTGGGCATTCCTTGGCACGCATTCTCTTTGAGGTACCTGTGACAGGTTGGTTGCTGTTGTTGGGGTACCATTATCTCAAGTGTCAATGCTGGTGTGCTGTTATAGCCGTTTTGGCAGGCAGCTGAATCTCCGCTCCGTGCAGACTTGTGCTTTCTGGCACGTCGTGGCAGTGGCACTTGCTGGTTCAGCTTCCTGAAGTCGCTGGTGGGTCGCCACTTGCTGTCTGGTTTGACAATGGACCAGGTAGGGACTGAATAGGTGCTGTTGCATGGGCAGGTGACACCTTTTTCTTCCATGAAACGACTAGTTTCCTGCACTGGTTCATGTGAGGCAATAGGACCATTGTACTGTTTGATGCAGGTGGGAGGAGTGTTTGGGTGTGTGGAAACACCCATTGTATGAAAGTTAGTGAGGCCACAGTCTAAAGAGTATTTGGCAAATGACACTCTGGATTTGTTCAGGAACTGTTGAAGTTTTTGACAGTCTGCATCATTCTTTGGGACATTTGCATTTTTCTGGATCTGTTGGCCTTTAGGCTCAAACCTTGGGAATGGCTCCTCTGTTGTGGGGTTAGTTGTCAGGTTGGCTGTCAGTGGTGCAGCGCCTTTTTGAGTTTCGCAGGCAGGCTGGTCAGAGACTGTGGGTACTGCAAGGTGTTTGTCCTCCATCAGCTCCGTTCTGTGCACCTGTTCTGTGGGTACCAGTTTGATGGGGGTGATGGAGATGCTCTTGAAGGATGCTGTGAAACTTGTGTTGCTTAAGCTTCCTTCTGGGGCCATGGCAGCTGGTATTAAGTTAATGACTGTTAACCTGAGTTCAAAGTCATAGGGGCTGTGGTCCATTATCCATTCTAGATGATAGGCTTTGGGAATGCTGATGTCTGTGACCATGCATTCGTTGAGCCAACTGTGGACTACATAAGATGACACTTCAGTTAAGGGTGTGGCTTTTAGAGTGAGTCTAAGTTCCACGCCTTCAGGTGAAAGTGTGAAGGAGCCCAGCATGTGGCTTAAGGTTTGACCACATTGCCTGTTGAGCCAAACAGCACCCCCTTTGGTGTAAGGTGGTACTACAGTTTCCTGTGTGTGGAGCCAAACAGCACCCCCTTTGGTGTAAGGTGGTACTACCGTTTCCTGTGTGTGGAGCCAAACAGCACCCCCTTTGGTGTAAGGTGGTACTACAGTTTCCTGTGTGTGGAGCCAAACAACACCCCCTTTGGTGTAAGGTGGTACTACAGTTTCCTGTATGTGGATCAGGATGCAGACCTCTTGGGTGGTCTGGCCTGACAGGAAGTTGGCAGTGTTGACAGGGACAACAGGAAGCTGTACAGTCATTGGGGCCCACAACAACTCATTTGCACTGTCCGTGTGAGCATTAGAGTGCATCAGGAGGTCTGGAAGGACCAGGAAGGGATGGGTTAAATGCCGGTTGTTCCATTTGCAGTTCAAAACGCAGATGTCCTTGACAGTCATCATGGTTGGCAGACGAAAGTCTAGTGGAAAGTGTGTTTGCTTGTTGACAAATGGGAGGTCCGGTGTTCCTTCACTGCGAGCACTTAACAGCGTGTGGCTGAAGGCTGAGTTGTCTGCCCACAGTGTGGGAATAATGTCTGTGGTTGTTAAGCCGTTCAGCTGCAGGTCTGGTGTGACCTTGGGGCAGAAGGAGTCAGAGTCTGTGGTGAGCTGAAAGGTGCAGAGGAGCGAACTTGAACTTTGCCCTGGTGCTGAGACGGGGTTCCCGCAGCTAGCTGTGGGGTTTCCCCGTGACCTCTGTGACCTGACAGTCTGGCTCAGATGACCTGGGTGACTGGAAAGGCCGCGGTTCTCGTACTTGAGCCCAAATTTTCAGCTGTCTGAAGTCCAATAGGGGCTCAAAGCGATCTAGCAAATCTTTGCCAATGAGCAGGGGAAACGTGTCCATCGGTGAGATGTATACGGGGTGTACCAAACTCATTGGACCCATGGTTAGATGAATGGGAGCTATTTGTTCAAGTTGGATCTCAGTTTGGCTGTATGACTGCACATTTAGCTCACATTTTTGTGATTTAAGAGTTCGATTTTGTTTCTTTGCTTCATGTCTGAGTCTTTCAAAAAGGTTAGTTGACATCAAAGTTAGGTCTGCTCCCGTGTCTACAAGGGCCTCAATCCTCACATCATTTTCCACAGTGATGGCTATGTACAGCTATCGGGCCACCCCTTTTCGATAAGGTTTCCCAGGAGTCTTGGTACCGGGGCTTGGGTGCTGACCGATAAGCAAGTGGGGCTGGTGTTATGTGATTCGTTTGGGAGGCAGACAACCAAAACGGCACTTTCTGGTACCGTGGCGTCCTGGTCGTCGGTGGGTTGATGTGAGCTGGTTTGCTCGGAGTGTGCGGTTGTTGGCTGAGGTGACTGTGTGATGAGGTCACTCTGTGATGTACTAACTGACTGTGTGGTAAGTCTCTGGTCAACTGTGAGTTGGGTGTGAGGTTGTGTTAAAGGGCTGTCAGGGCAGACGTTAGGGGCAGACCTTGCTTCTAGGTCATAAGGAGTCTGACTTGTCCTTCTTTTGGGCTTTTTCTGGATCAGCTCTTTCAGGACTTTCAGAATCTCCGCAGACTCAGACATAACTGCGTTGCTCGACTCCTGTGAGGGCTCGGACTTGGACTTGTTTGATGCACGTCGCGAGGCCTTCTGTCTTTGGCGATTGGGGCTTGAGGCTCTATCCGATGAAGGCCTGCCATTTCTGGGTCGCCGGCTGGTCTCCCATGCGGCCCCGCCCCTTGGTTGCTGGCTGGATGTGGCCTGTCCCAGAATCTTTCAGAGTGTCCGCTCTGGTGCTTGGGACGGGCGCCCTCGTGGTGAGGCTGCCCTCTGCTGGCTGGGAACTGTCTTGCCTCTCGGTTGAACGGTCTGTCACTGTGGTGTGTGTGTGCGCCCTCTAGGGCCAGTTCTGGGCAGTGATCAGAGACCGGGTAGATGGTTGGATTTTTAACAGTCTTTTCAGATATGGCCCTTTGCTTGGAATAAGCTTTGTAGGCTAAATCTCGCAGCTGTTGAATAGACATACTTCGTGGGCAGGCCAGGACTCCCAGATGATGACTTACTGCAGTGTGCAGGTTTCTAAGAAACAAAGTCTTAAAGTTGAAATCTTCCTCCATTCCTGGTTCGTTGCGTGCTCCGAAGTAGGCCTTTCGTATACGGTTGTAATATGCTTGTGGAGTTTCCAGTCGGCCCTGTTTAAGATCCATGGCCGCGAGGAGCCCTTGGTCCGATTCAGGGTCAGAAAACTCTTTGATCAGAGCCTGTCGCAGCAGCTGGTAGTCTGCTTTGACAGCTTCTGGCTGCCGATCCAGGAAGCTGCGCACGTCACGGCTGGACGTGATGCGGAGTAGATACAACTTGTCCCATGCACTCACGTTGGCCACATTTTGCAACAGGAAGTCAATGTCTTGCAAATACGCGTGCACGTCGACACCCCCTGCTGGGTTTGGAGTGAAAGTGGGGATATTCTTTGCTAGCTTGTCCAGCTCTTTGGGAATCACGCCATAGCTCGCAGCGCGGCTTTTCTGGGGTGGCTCCCATCCCTTTGCTCCTGACCATGGTTCTTGGAGGCTGGACGTTTTTGGCAGTGGGCTTTCACCCCCCTTTCGAACTAGGGACTCTTGACTGGGGCACTTAGGTCCAATGGCTAGAGGGAGCTGCATGGCATGCAAGTCTCCTCCCAATTCGCTTTGCAGTTTATAGGAATGCTTTAGTTCTCGGTGCACAGTGCCCAATTCATCTCTAAGATAGTCTCTTTGCTGTTTCAGAGCAGTGATCTCACTTCGGGCCAGTTTAAGGTGATTTTCACAGGCCCGGGCTTTAGCATCTCTTTCTTTCAGTTCAATCTCTGCTCTTGCTAGGAGAGCTTCACCTTGCTGGAGTTTTCCAGTTAGTTCCTCTATGGATTGCTTTTCCATCTGCTCTCTGCGCCCCGTCTCCAAGTGGAGCTCTTCGAGGGCCTTTTGGAGTCTCTCGACTTCCTCCTGTAGCTCAGGATCAGATTCCTCCGCTGTCCTACGCTGATCTGGGGTTTCGAGGAGTAGCTGATCAAGACGATGTTGGGTCTGAGCCTGGTTCCTCCGGGCTTCCTCAGCCTGGAGCTTGAGCGCCGCGACTTCCTGCTCCAGAAGTGCGTTGCTCCTTTCATTGAGCCTTGCCTGGGCGATGAGGTTGTGGGCGAGGCCTCCGATGAGTCTTGCCCATTCTTTGTGACTGTAGCTCTGCATCGGATCGTGGGCCATCAGTCGATTCAAGTCCCCGTCCAGCTGCTCGCGGCTCAGATGCTGGAGGTCGCCGGCGGCATTGGGCAGGAACGGGTTGGTCATGACGCCCAGCCAGGTCTCGAGATGGTCCCAGTGGGTGTCAGGGCTGGATGCTCGTGACATAGTGGCTTCTACTGTTGACGAGAGAAAGACAGCACAACAAAGACAAGAACCAATGCAAGCTTGTGCAGGGATTAGCGGTTACGTAATACGTAATTAGATAATTCTTTTGTGTGGTTCCAATTAACTGGTGCAGACAGTTAGTGGAAGGTAGGTTTGACACTTAATTGTCAAACCAAGAAGGACCACGTAGGTCAATTTGTGTGAGTGAGTGCCGGATTTAACTATAGATTTTGACAGGCGGTAGTTCTAAGAGTCCTTTGGTGACTCTCGCTGCTCGGTCGTCTATCTATTACTCAGTTTTCCGTGGTGGCTCTCACAGGTTCTGCTTCTACGTGAACTGAAAGAAACAAACACAGCAGAAAAGAAAACAGAACAGAGTGGATGCAATTAAATGAGAAATAGAGCAGTAAACAAAATAGAAAGGAATAGACGTAGAATAGCAATAAAACAAAATGTGAAGGGCTAAAGGGGAGAAATTGAGCTTAAACTTCCTATCGCCTCTGGGATTATGACGGGGCCAGGCGAGGGCGCCGTTGAGTCATAAAACTGAGAGGGAGGGTATGGCTTAAAAGTAACAGCTTTGGCCAGAACCTAAAGGAATGAAAGATAGGTAATATCTTGTAGTTTTCACTAAGGGAAGGGACTGTACGTTGTTACTCTAGGCCTGGGGTGAATTGCGAGTGCCCAGATGAGGACTCAGTGACGGGGCAGCCTCTCCTAGACGTTCCCACACCCGACTGCGGTGTCCGCGGACGTCCTGTCCTCCTTGCACCACGACGCAGCCTCTCAAACAGTGACCTTCAGCACAATTGCGTTTTCAGGCGAGGTATTAACGCCGACGGCCAGATTGGCAGGTCAAAATTGAATTTTTCCCAACCCCTGAGTCTGACCCCGCAGGCAGTTACTCAAAGGGCGGTTCTGTCGAGCAGAAACAGGGAAATTAAACAAAATTGCCTTGGGTTCCAACTGGACTCGTCGCCTCCCTGCACCTGACACACCCAACCTGCTAATGTCTCTGCGTGCTGCCCGTGGTGTGAGGCCAGAAACGTCCTGCGATTCACACACAGGCACGTGTCAGATTCGCCAGGCCAGGCAACTCCACTTCACTGGAACCCACTGGAACAACCGTCAACTCACCACCGGGTGCTAGAGGGCCTTGTCTGCAAGTACACAAACAGTCAAGTAAACACAACTTAATTGTACATTCAAATCTCAATTTAAATCTTGTTTAAACCAAATTTAAATAATCAAGTGTGTAGGATGACAGGATAGGGATCTTAACTGAGCTGGAAGCCGGACAAAAGGCAAAATAAAACAAAACAATTCAGATGCATTTGATTCAAATTTGAATTAAAGCCTGTTCAATTAAATTTAAACCAGTGCATAGAAATAGAATGGGAAAGGAGAGAGAAAAGAAAAACACAATTCAGAGGCACTTGATTCAAACTTGAATTGAACTCTTGCTCAATTAAATTGAAATAAATGCACAGAAGAACAGCGTGGGGCAAAGAGAGGAGAAAGCCTTCCCTATTTGTGAATTCCCTAAAGAGGAGTGCTTCTTGGTAAGCAGAATGCCAACTGATTGACACTACTTAATCTTAAATTACAATTGAATGTTGTTCAATTAAATTTAAAAATAAGTGTATGAAATAAGGGAGGCTTGGGTGTGTGTGTGTATGTTATTGCCAGCCAATAACATACAGGACACAGGACTAAGAGTGAATAGAATACAGCATTAAGTAATACAAGGGAAAGAATTTCCGAAGTAAATAAAGCAAAATAAATAAACAAACAAACAAAAAAAACAATTACTAATAAAATAACATAAAATAAAATAAAATAAAATAATAACTCAAGAGAAAGAGAGGGAGAAGAACCAACAAAACTGAGTTAAACCAAAGGAGTAGAATGGAGTAACATAAAATAAAAATAGAATAGAATAGAATAGAATAAGTCTGTGACCAAAGGAACCAAGGAGAGGAAAGGACACACAGATGGCAGGGAATTGACTTCCGGATCCGTCCACACGGGGGAGCACTTCCAGGAAGTGAATTCTCTGGTTGGAAGGGCAACTTAAACTAAATTAAAAATTTAAAACGTGTTTAAACCAAATTTAAATAAGTAAACCACCTTCCAAAAACGATTGGAAAGCATAACCATCAACAAACAGTTATAACAGCAACGTTGAAGTAGTCACGGGCGAATTTGGAGACAATTCAGTTCAAAGTACGGAGAGCAGCTTTGACTCAGAACGTCCACACGGTGGCGTTACTGAGTCCACACAACAGTGAAGTAGGGGGGGGTGCCCCACCTGGACAGACTGCCCTCTGGCGTCTGGTCAGCGTTACTGCATCCACCTCTGTGATATTTTTAAATTAGCGTTTCAGCTGATCTAACTGCACATATCACATACAAACTCTTTTAGAATCTCGGCGGATTCTTCTGTGCCAGTTCACTGGACTGGTGCAACCTTTTATCCTAAGTATAAAACTTTGGAACCTCGGGGTTTAGTGACCCCGTTTTTGCACAAATTTTAGTGCACAAATATGTAACTGTAGGATAATTCACTGCTGTTATTAGTCACGCTGGATCAGGGCGTTTTTCGACTGGCTCCAACTTTACAAGTCAAATCGGATAAAGCAGGTAAACTGTTTTCTGATTAGACTTGTATTTGGTAACGTCTTTTGGGTAGCTAGTCCAATTAGTTACCAAGGGAGCGAGACGCTATTTTTGAATAATTGGACGACACAAATAATTCAATTAAAATAGCGGCAGATAAGGCCTTTGCAGAGATTAAATAGGAAACTCGCTACAAAATCTCGTTTCAGAACACGCTTAATGACGATCAATTCGTTTCATTCAAGCGGAAATTAATATTCAAAACTGTAACTTACTGCAAAGATTGTCGTCCTTCACAGATAAGAGCTTGACATATTAATGGACTGCAGTGTATTTCACGTTCAACAATTTACTACCGTGTTTTTAGACACAAAAGCAGCTTGTTAACGGTGAGTAGTGTGAGGACTCGTGCGTCTTCTCACTGAATAAAGCGCGCATGAACATTAAATCACACACCAATTATTCTACCTTGCTTTTTTTTTCAACAACCAAGTTTAAAACGATGCCCGCAAATACTCCACCAAATAAATGTAGCGATGTACAGTTATTAATCAATTTATGGATGAAATATGAATATCATAATTCAGAAAGCTTTATGACGTTCATATATCGACCCAACGGGGAATTAAACATATATGGTGAATTAACTACAACAAATTATAATCAATCACATATATGATTAGTTCTGGTTGAATAATTATGTGGAAAACTATCAGTTCGTCCACCGAAACGGACAATTATCCACAGATTATCATGACAGAAATGTTATTCTCGGGCCGGGAGACTAACTTTCTATCATAGCCTTCAAATATAGAGCAAGGATATTAGAATCAGAACGTTAAAGTGACTCGGTTGTTGCTAAAATGAGCAAGTGAACAAAAAGCATGGATAAAATGAGTTTAATATACGAAACGGGTAATACACAGGTTATACGGCTAAATGGACACAAGTAAATACAAATACATACAAAGTAGAGGGAAAGGCAGAAACGAAAGAGATGATCAAAGCAGGTCAAATTGCAACAGTTCACCTTTAAGAGCCAGCAAGGAACCTCAGTATTTAAGATCGTAAAAACGTTATACTTGCATAGGTTAGTCAGGGTGCTTGGAGTTTTGGAGCGCTCTGTTTGATAGTTGCTTCTTCTTCCGGAGGTTGTTTCGGCGAAGTTTCAAACGAGGGTTTAACTGTTGTAATATGACCGGAAAATAAAGAAGAGAGTCCGTCTTGACGGCAGGAACTCGTGCAGAAAACTTGTGCCCCCAAAAGACGCGTGTCATGGTGTTTTAAAGACAACAAACCAGAACGCCTTACTGATAACGTCCTCCAATGATAGCGTTGCAATTTGGCGGGTTTCCACATTCCTTTGTCCTGTCTCCCGAATAAATTTATGGTATGTTGAATCAGTGCATTTCCTTCATAGTATTATTAAACATTGAACGATGCATTTGGCAGAAATGTAACGTACATGAGTGAATAGCTCGGATTCACAGCTTTACGGAGAGATCAAACTCGACAGGTGTCGCTCGTCACATAAAGAAGATACACTTTACACTCTATTACTATCGTTTAACATGAAAACTAACCTACTACAGTCAATTCTACGATTCTATACTAGTAACACATACATGCAGCGAGCACTACAATGGCAGGTACATTCATATTTGCAGGTATAATATTTGTGTATACAGTCTTTGTATGTGAGTGTGTGTCTGTGGGTGCGTGCGTGTATTTTCTCTTTTTATGACCGTTTGGAATTCGGGCCTGTCTTTCGAAACCCGATCCGTGGCGTTCGCATCTCCTTTGAAGTCACAGAGGAGAGGTTTGGGACTTATCGAAATAGTCATAAAAAGAAGGTCTCGTGATCCATTAGTGTCTGCCGGGCCGGAATCGATGTAAGATTTACAAACCAAAGTTCCGTGAATTGAGGCTTAAACACAGTTTATGGTGGGACCTGCTCATCCTTGAGACTGTGCAGACCCTACACATCGCTGCAACTACCGCTCATATATAGAGTAAGTGTACTTTTAAAGTATTAAAGGGACTGTTAGAAAATTAATTTACTCAACCTCAAGTTGTTCCAAAACCTGTATACATTTCTTTGTTCTGCTGAACACAAAGGAAGATATTTGGAAGAATGTTTGTAACCAAGCAGATCTCACCCCTCATTGACTACCATAGTAGGAAAAAAAAAAAAATACTTATGGTAGTCAATGGGGGACGAGATCTGCTTGGTTAATAGTCTGCAGGTGCATTTTGAAATGTTTTATATCTAATCATCTTGTAATGAATGCCATTTCAGTTCTACTTTCTGAGTAAGAAATCATATGCATTGAAAGACAACAACATACAAGCACTGTAAAAGGTTTTACCAAAAACTCAACTGACTGACTTCTCTTCTGTATGATTTCAATCTCTTCAGACCTTACTGTATATGATTTATGAGCTTCCAGAACTTCTGATTGAGGCTGTGTATGAGTAATCCACTATTTTGTAGAGGGGGGTCAAAATGACAATTTTCACCTGAGATTTGGAGTCAAATTAGAGGGGTGTAACAATGACTTTAGAAAGATGGCAGCATCATTATTTTATTTTTACACAGAGATTGGTAGGTCTATTAGTAAAATCTTGACTTTATGACTTAAAGGTCCCATGGCATGAAAATTTCACTTCATGAGATTTTTTTAACATTAATATGAGTTCCCCTAGCCTGCATATAGTCCCCCAGTGGGTAGAAAAGGCGATGGGTGTAAACCGAGCCCTGGGTATTTTGCTTCACATTTGAGAAAATGAAAGCTCAGCCGGCCAAGTTTGGAATCTTCCCTATATGTCGTCATACGGGGAAAGGTTACCTCCCCTTTCTCTGCTTTGCCCGCCCATGAGAAAATTAGCTACTACAGTGCGAGGCCAGCACAATATTGTTTTTTCCTCGAGAGACATCATGGCTTGCAAACGAGCGAACGAAGCATGGCAGTTGCTCAGTGTTTGGATGTACAAATGAACACAAAAGTATTTTTTAGCTCCTTCATCCGAGCCTCTGAAGAACCAGTGGGTTAATTTTATTTTCTTTGGTAATGCACTGATACAACTTCCCAAAGTTTTGTATGTCGCCACACATTTCACAGATTTCACAGTTTCCTCAACGTGGGCCAATAAAGCCCAGTTACTGTCGCTAATGTAAAGGTATCAAGTATGAGTATAAATACAAACACTGTAACGCGAGTGATGTACATTTCTTTGTTTTTGGATAACCGTTCTGCTGTTGCTGTTATAGAGCATATCCACATTTCCAATTGTAATAAAGAAAGATTGTAAAAACGTTTGATATATGAAATTTAAAATATGTAAACATATAAAACGATGTTGGCATGGAAGCATAATTTTTCACAACGGGCACCTATCTAAAAAGGTATTTGTAATAATGGCAGAGGTCTGACTAATAGTGGCGCTGGTTAACTTGGGTAAAGTTGGTTTTATATTCGCACATTCGGACATCCGTATTCAATAGCCTTGTTAATCACACTACATTGGACATTCAGTGGACATTCACAAGTAAATATGCCATTAAAACAATACTCGCCTATTTTAATCGACTGTGAAAAATGTTGTAAGTTGACAATCGTTGGTTGTCAATATCAGGTTGCTGCTTAAAATTCGCAAACATTAATTTATTGCACATTTATTGGAAAGTCAGAATTTATCAGAAGTCCAGAACTGTAACAGCATACATAAACAAACCAACTAAAGTACCATATCCAGACACAAAGTTTTAAGCTAACCATTCGGAGACATCCTGCTGTAGGCGCTGAGTTGCAACTTCTTCATTCGGTGCTTCTCCATCCGGATCAGATTCTGGGTCAAACTGAAAAGCTTGAATGACTACATGTCTACAAGCCATTACGATACATCCACTGTCAATATTAGCGCATGATACCGTGGCCGCGAGCTGGTTAAGGCCACACCCACCCTCCACCTTGCCCCGCCTCTCTCCTCCTCATTAGCATTTAAAGCTACAGACCCAGAAACGGCACGTCCTGAGGAAAGCTCATTGTGGGATTGTCTTGTAGTGGCTGAAATTCTGCACCAAGGCTAAAGAGACTTCAGATACACTACTAGGGACCACTTAGGTCTATATAAAAGATCCAAAAAGTAGCATGTCATGGGACCTTTAATGATTTTAGCAATCTTAATGGTGACAGTTCAAAAATGGCAAAAAGCACTTCTTGTGTGCTTTGTTTGCATGCCTGTAACTCAAGACGTATTAAAGATGTCTTAAAAGGATAATTCACCCAAAAATTCACTTCATTTTCAAGGCCCTATATAGTTCAGTCCCATAGATATGAGGATCTCAAAGCAGCTCCATGTTCAAATTGTTGAATTTTGAAATTTTCAGTGATCAAAAACCACGCTCTCGTTGCACACAGCTGATATTTATTGTGTTTAAAGAGGAATGTCTGAAGAATCAATAAAGTTTAAACTAGAAATGTGTCTTGTTTCCCCCTATTAAAAGAATTGCATAAAACATACAGTATATATAAACACACGCACATCAGTCATAACATTGAATATTATCATGAAAATTATTATTATTATTATTAAACTATATTACACAGGACAACCTAGCAACTCCCACAACATTTTAGCAAACTCACTGCAACACCCCAGCAGCCAGGCTAGAATCTTTGCAGTGTTTGTTTCCTGGGCAAGCACCACTCACTTTCTACAGAAAGGAATAAAAAAATTGAGTTTAATACAGTAGATGAATGAAAAAAAATAAAGCTTTGCAGGAAAAAGCTGGATTCAGGCAATTCAGGTAAACTAGTGTGCTCCAAGGTTCCCTAACATTCAGGCTAGGCGTAAATTTGTCTGTGTACGTGTCTGTGTGTGCGTGTGGAAGACCTGCCAGTCACCCAGCAGTAGGAATCTTTGCGACAGGTGCAGCTCAGACTCCCACAGCGTAATTCACGTCTGGGCTTAAGGTGTGATGGGACTGGCAAACACACACACACACACGCACTCTAATTACCGACCTGACCTTGGTTAGGTTATTACGAGTACCTTCTACTGCAGGGAATGCTTTTCCCTGCAACTTTTCGGGCCGAACAAAAACATGAATGAGGAAACCACTGAGGTTATGTGAAGAAATGAATAGTCCGCTCACAGCAGACAGTAAGGGGAAACAATTTAACTTCAATTTGAAGTTGTTGCACTGGTTTATTCATACGAGGTGTCCGTGAGGATGGAAAGGCCGCCTTTTTTAAGGAGCAATTATTCACCCTCATTTAGCGTCACCGGAACGCTGTGACACATGCAAAATTGAGAGCGGAGAAGAATGAGAGCATTTACCACACTTCCCCTCATATAATACCCTGAGGGAAGTTTTTCCGCCTCTTGCTATACAGCTATATTAAAAACAAAACCATTTTTAAGCATGAGAATATGCTTCAAGAAAGCAATGCTGCTAAGTCATGAAGGTAATACAATTACGGTTTGCAAAGACGTGTAAATACACACTTGTGCACACAATGCAAATCTCTTCACAGGAATAAAAAGAACAGACCTTCACTTGCACGCACACACAACACACACCCTCACAATATTATCTGAGTGTTCACAGTTATTCAGTCGGCCTGGGGAAAGAAATCATAATGGAAGCCAAAGGTGCAGCAAAACCTGTAATATTACCACTTTGCTGCTGCTCATAAAAAGCCAAGGACCAACTGAACTCTCACACACATTCAGACAGACTAGTTTAATCCAACAGTTACATAATGTAATGCTAATGAGGACATTCAAACATGTCTGGCCATCTAAAGCTGTTAAATTACCTGAAGACGACTGCGGTATCAATAAAAGATTACTAACATTACATTTTAAAATGCTAATGCTAACGTTTCAACTATTGATTCGAATCAAGAGCAAATTTTAATTTACATTTTTATAGCCTCACAACACCAAAAGTCTAGACTTGGATTTACATATTCAAACCTCTGAGCTGATGCTCAGGATAGCTGCTGGAATGGCACTCCTACAGGTCTATGTTCCCTCCACGTCCACATAAGGGCTGCAACAAACTATTATTTTGATAATCGATTAATTAAACAATTATTGTAATGAATAATTGATTAATCGTCAATTATTGCACTGGTTAATCAGTATGCTTTGTTCGATTATTCCACTTTAGCAATTAGTTAAAATATTGAGTTACACTTTAATAAATAAAACAAGGAAATCACTTCAGCTTTTCTTTTCCTCCTCAGAAGTCATCAATAGTCCAACTGTTACAATGACTGGTACTGTGTTTTTATTAAGCCTGGGAATTGTAATAATAACTTTTTAAGAAAAGTAAAAATATTAATATGCAATATTGTGCATATTTTTTTAATAATGCGATTTTTTTTTCTATCGCATTTATGGTCATTGAATGGCTTTCCTGAGGTAAATGTAACATTTTGTGACATATTTGTTTGCAAGCTGTTTTATTGACATCTTTCTGCGGTTGAAACTCTGATTAAGATATTACATTAGATATGGATTCATTTCAGTAAGTAACTTTTTGATGTTCATTCATGTTTATTTTGTGCTGTTCAAGTAGAAAAGATGAAGAGATAATGGTTCACGTGCCGCTTGACCTGAGGTGTTACAGCGATCTGTCACGCCACATTAAAGAGCGCCAAAACCACATGTATTGTTTGAATTACATAGTAAAATTGACAGAATTTAAAAACTGAAACTTGTTTTATATCAAAAGTAACCTGCCCCGTCTTATCTGTCAGTGCGTTATCCGTGTCCTCTTTGCTCTGCTATGTATCTTTCACTGCGAGAGAAAAGGACGTGTAGCGTAAGAACAGTGAGTTTGAATGAGAGTTGATAGCCCTGCATGACAGAATTTTTTGTTGTTATGTTAAAAGTTTTGTTTTTTATGCTGTTAAACTCCCACATTTTACGGGTTCGACGTGTCTTCTATTGGATTGGATAGAAGGGCTAGATTACAGTATTGCACTACAGCGCCCCCCTGGTCAAACCGTGTTATTGCAGGCCCTTCAAATAGGTCATATGAGATCAAAAGACTATTCGACAACAAAAATTGTCGTCAATTTTTTATTGTCGACGTTGCCGATAATGTTGACTTAAGCCTTGTTTACACTGCACGCGTGTGCGGCACGTTACGGCCGCAGTGCGTTTGAGAAGCGTCCCAGAAGCGGCTCGCCGTGCCGCTTCGCTAAAGATAGGCGCCTCGCCTATTTTTGAAGGACGCCGCGTCCAAGACGTGCAGCTCAAATACAAAATAAAGTCAAAATAATCACCCTGAGTAAACTCCTGCTCATATTTCACATCACTATGATGCCAGAAACTGACGACAAGTGATTCGAAGTTGAAAAACTTGAAATTTCTTTGTTTTTGTTGTTTAAGTGTGTTAACTTCATCTGTATGGCTACAGCAAAATAAAGTATGGCATAGCAATAAACACAATAAAACTGGACAAAATATAACCATTTAGCCATTAAAAACACGAAAAAAATCAATGAAAAATAAAACGTTAGACATGCAAATCTCGTGGTCTCGCAAGTCCAACCGCTTCGCTTCTGAAATGCTTCTGGTGTGAGTTGACACCACTCAGAGGACGGAACAAAACCTTGCCGGAGCCGTAACGCACCGCAGACGCGTGCAGTGTAAACAAGGCTTAATCGTTTCAGCCCTAGTCCACCGTGGTGAAAACAAATTTGCTTATATTCTTGTTCTCTCTTTTCTATATTTTTCTGCTTTTGTACTTATGTCCTAGTGTTCTGTTATTTATGCTTGCATGGTGAAACGATTATTCTTGACTATTTGATAAATTACCTAGAATGTTCCTAATTGCCTTTTATAAATGTGTCTGTTAAATGATGAAATGTAAATGTGGACATTCTGGAGCTGCTGAGGCCAAAACCGATGGTATGACAGCATAAAATAAACACACATAAGCCCTATTCAGACATCAGTAGTTTTTTTCCCCTGAGAAAATTTAGGTAAGTTTGTGTTCCACAGAGATGTACTTTGTGATTTTAATCCTGTCTGATTTGAGCAAGTCTGTGTTTTCCTCATACAAAAAAATTAAAAAGGAAATTACCTGCAATTTTTGTCAGCTAACTCCTCTGAGAAATCTAATCCTACCCATTGAGGAATGTCTGTGATTATGGTATATTATTTTTACAATGATTCTCCTCATTATTTTGACATTAGTTGAACACAGCACTGCCTGGTGCACCTTCATTATGGACTTAGACCTCCAGATGCTCAAATTGGTGGTTCAAGTACTGGTGTCATCCCATTCTATGTAAAAAAGAAAATTAAAGCAGTTCAATCAATGAAACTGCTCAGAATGGGTAAGGTAAAAAAAAAAAAAAGCTTAAAATTATTTCCTTTCTTTCGTTATATACATCATGTTATAATTAAAAAGGTCTTGTTTAAATGGGTTTCATGATGCACACATTTAGAACCTGAAACCAAACATGAAATCAAAAACTTGCAAATGTCATTTATAAAACTAATCCTGTCCAAACTGTGCTACACACATAAAAAACAAAACAAAAACAACACAGACTTTCTGGAATCCAGGTACAATCTGTCTGAATGGAATTTTTTCCCAGTAACGACAAAGTAGGCCAAACTATGTCTTTGATCCTTTTATTCTCCTTTCCTTCATTTGTTCCTTGTCCATCACGGGAAGAAGGAATTTCAGAAAACAATAATATACACCAATAGCATTCAAACAAAGAGCCCTCAAACGGAGACTCTGAGAACATTTGACATTTTACATGATGATTCCATTCCATTCGCCAACGTAGAAAGATTTCGGCAAAAATGAGTTTACACAGGGAGGAAACTCAAACCAAAGTCCTCTCTTGGGGAATACACACAAACACGCATCACCAGCAGGCATGTGGAAACACAAAGTGTATGTGGAGATGTTAAGATGTGAAGGACATGTCTGCAGGCAACAACTGGAACAATTCACACACGCACACACTTTCGCTGCTTCTTCCTTGTACCGATTATACAGTTAACGTATGTGTAACAATTTACATAAATACTGCCTCATGAATAATTCATCTCCTCACAATTACAGTATTCCATACTAGCACCTCATTATGGCATTATAATTATAACGCAACCCTGCCAAACAAATTCCCAGCTTGAAGCAAACTAGTTTTGTTTGTTTAAACGTGAGTAATAAAAGTCTTTACTTTTCTTTATTATAAGTTCTAACAGACGTTAATTTAGTTAATTTAGAGAAATTCAGACACAATAAGAGTGTCACATCAGGACCAGCACAACAAACAAAAGCAGAAAGGACTAGAAGTTTGAATAGCATTCACATAATGATGATGTTATGAAATCTGAAATAAAAGGTTCATTTAAGTGTTCATTGAACTGACTTTATACTGCAGTTTTCAGGAAAAATAGCCCATAACCCTGGCAAATATATATACTCTGAAGTCAGTTCACACACACGATAGTAAGACTTTTATAATAATTTTTAAATTTTTTGAAAGAAATGTAGCGTTACCACCATGACAATTTCCCTATAACAAGCACAGTTGAAAATATAGAGTCAGTATTGCTTTTTTTTCTTCACCAAAACAACAGAGACCTGTAAAACAACACTTTCTGGAGACTTAGATTCTTATACTGTCCGTTTACAGGGGACGTGTTTTTTTTCTTAGATTAGCATACACCATTTCAATTCACATCACTCTGTGGTATTAATGCATATGTTTCTGTCCCATAAATATTTCAACACTAAAGTATTCTACAATCCTCTGAGGTACATTATTTCATTGTGAAATATTACATTTGTAATATTCTTTGAATATCTAAAGGTGAACATTAACACTAGATGGGTTTGTTTGCATCTTTGTATTTTGAATTCTCATAAATATGTCCTTTCATGTTCTTTCATTGCTCTCTACAACACACATGAATTGCATTTTGACCCACAATCTTACATTCTCCCCAATAAGCAGCAACCAGCACAGGAGAAGTTTGATACACTGGTGAAATAAGTTTAAGAGGCTAGTTTTGTTGCTCAGAGGCACTGTTAAAGTGAGAGAATTCTTAATGAAAACAGGTTTAATAGGGCAGAGGGAAACTCTTCGATTGCACTCCTGTTTAATTTAATGAGCCTTAAGCCAGGCGATTTAGTTCTTTTAATTGCCCTTCTCTCATTGTTAAAAAGACGTATGTGGCCGTCTTCCTCAGTGTAAATTCCTCTGAACAACAGTTTAGTTTCTATGTTTCTTCCACCTAGGTCCTATGAAGGACTGAGCAGTTCTTTCTGTTCCTCTTGAATTACACTAAAAACAGCACAGCACGGTGAAAATTCAATTTGAACATAACTTAGGATGTTTAGATTACACAGCTATTTTCCATGAAATTCATATTCAGACAGAGAGAAAATAAATGGAGTATCAGCTCTGTTTTAATGAAGCGGGTACTGGTGGGCGGGAACCTTTCTGATTGGCTTATTCTACAAACCAATCACTATTTAACTCTAGGTGGCTAATCAAATTATTATTCTTCATAAAACTCATCAATTGAAATGTTCAGCTTAGAAATGCTACTGAAACGAGAGTTAATATCCTTGCTCAAAAAACTAGAAAGCTGCCTTGCTGTCTTCAGTCAAAAAAAAAAAAAAAAAAAACATCCTTTAAATATTTAAAAATTCACATACCATAAACATAGCATAAGATTCACCTAAAACATAAGAATAGATCAGTGGTATAAATTAATTTTGTTTTGAGGATGTTTATTTTTAAATCAAGACTCAACTCACAAATGATTTCAATAGTGAGGCATTAGTTCAATAGTGAGGCATTAGTGAGGCAATGTTTTTGAAGACAAAAGTACATTAAATATAGAGTAAAATCATTTTTTTTAGCAATTACATTTAACTACATTTAGGAATACTTTGATATTAAAGGAAATTTTAGGTAACCATTAAAAATATTTTTTTAAAGGAAAGAATACCAGCAAAGAAGCATTAAACTGATCATCAAAAGTGACAGTAAACGTATTCATTTGTAATGTTATAAAAGATTTTTATGTCAAATAAATGCTATTTTTTTAACTTTGTATTTATCAAAGAAATCTAAAATATCACTTCTTCTACAAAAATATTAGCCAGTTTTCAACAGCAAATCAGCATATTTGAATGATTTCTGAAGGATCATGTGACACTGAAAACTGAAGTAATCAGTCAAAGGAATAATTGCATTTTAAAATATAATATAATAGAAAACACATTTTAAATTGTAATAACATTTCACAACAATAGTGTTTTACTGCATTTAATTAAATAAATACAGTCTTGGTGAGTATAAGAGACTTGATAATGATACTAGTGTACATAATCAATTTTCTTTCATCATTACTTTTTTCCACATTCTAAAGCATGCTGGGATTGCCTTCTCTGTGGAGGATACAGTACATTTAAGTATATCTTAGAAGGCAGTAGCTTACTAGGGTGCATTACTACGAATGGCCGCCAAAATGATTAACTGCTCCGTTTACCAATTAGATGAAGTTTGGAAAAGCTCAAATCGACAGTATTTGTAGCATAAAGGCTGGAACACACCAAGCCGAAGGTTGGCCGTCTGGCAGTTTTTGTTCGAGTTTTTGATCGTCGGCCGACTAAGTTTTCTCAATGTGTTCCGCACCATCGGCTGAAGTTGGTCCTCGTCTGCTTTTTTTCGGCCAATTCGAAATGTTAAATCGGCGTTGGACCTCATCGGTCCGTCAGAAAGGCATTTCATCTCTTGGCCGTCGGCTGTCGAGCGTTGGTTTGGGGTGTCAGGCCAGCTTTGGACACAGACGCTGACGACGTGAGCCAACCCCGCAGTCTGCTTTCGTCGCCACTAGTTCGTCGGCGACAGCTTGGTGTGTTCTGGCCTTAAGTGTGTTTAACAAACTTCGACTTTTTTTTTTTTTTTAAGTCGAAATTATTTTCTGTGGTAATCGACCTTAAGCAACAAAGGCTGTTGAATAAGCTTAATTTAAATGGTATATTCTATTACTCTCATCACCACAGGAAACAAGCAAACATGAGCTAAAACACTCTCTTTCACTCCCCACTCCCTCTCCTCCTCTCTGTAAGATGACCTGTCTATTTCATATGAGGCCTGCTGCGTTGCAGAGAGCTCTGACAGGCATGCATTTAAATGGGATTTCAGATACACAAACCATCTGCATCCTGACAGACCACAAGCTTATGAATATTAGAGGACAGATGCTTTAAACAACTGTGCGTGCATCTGAATGCACACACTGGACATCAAGCTACATGAGTCCATTTCCACTAGTTCCAGAAAATTATACCTATACCACCACATCTGTCATCATCAACATCTTCTCTACAATCATTATCACCATCAGTGACGCCATAATCAGAAATATAGTAGCAACATACATGATATCCTCATTCCTTTCTGCTGTTTTTGAACCAGCCTAAGATGGTTCGCTGGTCTTAGCTGGTTTAAACTGGTCTGCTAGTCTTGTCAAACTGTTGTTTATCTAATTTAGCTGGGCTCCCCGCCTGACAACCCCTTTAAAACCATCAAACCAGACTAGCCAAACCAGTCTGTAGATGGTGGGAGACCAGGTAACCACCTTAGGCTGGTTTACAATGTTTTTTCCCCATCATTCAGCTTTCTCTTATGATTACTCATCAACAGTATCGGTTCACTCTAACACAATTTGGTTTCTATTTTCCTTGTGCACTGGGTAGCTCTGCCCACAGTGACATCTAATTGGTACAAAATCTGCTCTACATATCTGTATATGAAAGGTGCAATAAGCGAATTATAAAAAATGCTGTTGAAAGTGGATCGGACCAAGCACAAACTTATAGCTAATCAGCAGTAAGGGGCGTATACATGCATTGCATAGCTTGTTTGTAAATGTAGGGGTGGAGCTATTAAGATAGGGGTTTGATCCTTTTGGGTAGGGTTGTGTTTGTTTTGGTGATTTCAAGTATTAATAGCGTTTCTCAGAAATCGCTTACTGCACCTTTAAACGTCAAAAGTTATGGGGCTGTGATTGTGCAATTTCAATATTTCTCTTTGTTCTGGGGAAAAAAGACTCGATCCTAGAAAAATGCCACTGCACACCTGATTTCCCTTACGAATAAAAACCCAAAAACCATGGTTCTTGTAGTTATTCCATGAGAATTTGAGATTTTCTACAAAAACCATAGTTTAACTATGTTTTTTTTTTTTTTTTTTTTTTTTTTTGTGGTTATACAAATGGTAGGCTATGCACCAAAAAAACATGGTTTTACTTTGACAAGTTTTTTACTATGAAGGGTTAGACACGGCGTAAAGCCTAGCTTACCTTTGCCATCTGTGCCTGCACGCCACTGGCCTTCAGGGACGCTACAGCTTTCTGTGCTGCTGCCGGACTGTCGAAATCCACAAAGCCATATCCTACACACACACATACACACACACACACACACATGTACAGAGTAAGAGTGAGATAAGACTTATTTATACACATTATAAGACACATATCTTAGTGTTTTTGCCAAAAACTGAAGAATTCTTTATCAGACATTAATCAGACCTTATCAGACACATTTATCAGATTCAAAATTCATGGGTCAAAACAAGACCGCTCTGTTGTTTGTCTTATCATGCTGATCGTGGCGACACAAGAGAGTCTGCATGTTTGAGCACAGCCGCTTGTGTCTGTGTGTGTGCTTGGGGAGACAGGAAACAGCCATTTTGTTCAAGGCTCATGCTTGTCAACTATTTCCTCAGTAACAGGACAGAGAAGGATTCAGCCTGACCTCACCCCTGCTGGAAAACCCAGATTAAAGGAAGAGTTCAGCCAAAAATGAACATTCTATTATTGCGTACTCACCCTGATTTCATTCCAAATTCATAAGATTTCTTTGTGGAAATCAAAAGATGCTTTTCTGACATATATCGTATACTGGACACTCTTTTTAATATAATAAAAAGAGAAACACTATAATTCATGCACTATATTCCAAGTCATACGATAGCTTTTTGTGATGAACATATCAAAATTTAAAGGTGCTAAAGAGGATCTTTTCGTCGACTGAGAAACCAAAGACTTTTAGTGAGTTTTTGAAATGAGCGCATGCGTAAGAACAACCCCCCTCCTTCACAGCTCATTTGAGGGAACGCCTCCCAAAACTCGTGCACGAGTATTGGAACACGAGTGTTTACCACCGGCATTCACTGTGTCGTGTTAGTGGATTCATTATGTCGGACTCACCGCAGGTAACTCATAATCTGCAGTTGTTACTCCTGTCTCCTGACAAAAACATTGCATGCAGCGCCTGTGGAGTGTGGAAAGTTACTGGAGCGCAGTCATGCATGTCTCACACAAGGAACGTCATGGCAGTGATTGACAAGCCAGAGGGCCAATCCACGCACGTCTCTCACAAGGAACATAATGGCAGTGATTAACAAGCCAGAGGGCCAATCATCGCGTAAACGATTGGCTGATGTTTTTAAGGCCCTACCTCGTGCACAGATGATGTATATTAATATTATTCCTTTCAATGCACCAAATAAATAGTCTTTTATCAGTTAGTAAGGAAAGTTTCAAGTAATATTGCAAAAATGTATAAAACAAAACATCCTATTTAGCACCTTTAAGGGGTTAATCACTGCTCTTATTGCCAAGTTCATGGGAGTTCTTGAGAGAAGTAGTGGAAAACAATTCATGAACAAATTCGATTGAGGTTTGATTTTTCAATGAATCGGTTGATCCAGTTCACAAAACTGAATAGTTGCGTTCAAAATTACGAACTTTACACTATGCACTTATGAACTACAGTATGTACTCAACCGTGTAGTGTATGAATTTTATATGGTTATTTTGTCATTCAGCATCGGAGTCTGATAGTCCCTCCCCCTCCGTTACATAATTACAGCTGTGACAGTTGAGTGCATGAAGTGTCCAAAATTCCAAACTTAATTATTTTGGTTAATTAAGTGCATCATTCAGGTATTTAAAGAGTACTTTTTCTTTTTGGAATTTTCAATGTGAACACACTACTCACACTATTATACTACAAAATGGCATAGAACAGTGCCAATGCAGTATGCGAATTAGGATGCACCTAATGATTTGTTCTAATTGATCATGTCAGACTGATATGATTCCCATTTCAACTCGCTGACTCAATAAGTAATGACTCAGTTTGTTCCACACACAAAGCTGTTGTATGTATTCAGAGGCTTTAAAACAAATAGACCACAAGTTGTATAGACTACTTTTGATACTTTAAGGTGTTTTGTGTCCATTTTGAGGCTTGCCATTTGTAATTTCCTTTTGTTTCACAGAAGAAAAAAAAGGTCATACGATTTTGGAATGTTGTAAGGGTGAGTCAATTATTTTTTATTAAATTAAAATGATTTTACAATTTTGTGTGAACTAATAATTTTAGAATGCTCCAGAAGGTACTTGGAAAGATTCAGTTTTTCTTTATTAAACTTATAAAACATACATCATGACTTTATATACTGTAGCAGCATGTTTTTTTCTTAAAGTGGTCTTAATGTGACAGCAGCCTAATAAACCTGCTGCTGTCTGTGTCATTCATGTTAATCAAAGAACAAAAGACAAAAAAAAAAAAAAAAAATTCACTCACTGTTCTTGACTGAATAACTTTTGAAACTTTAATAAGGATTTATCTACATTCAACTTATGCCGTGAAGACTGAGCAGTTATTGATTATTCAGTTTATCTTAGCACCTGTTAGACCTACCTGAAAATCTTACAGCTCTGTTTACAAGGTTACATGGGTCAAAAACAACAAAAACAATAACTTTTTTGTCTATTTTAACAGGGCAGGTAAAAATCTGAACTGGTCAGACTGGGCCAGTAGAAAAAAACCTTAGCGTTGAGTCCTGATATATTAACAGCTAAATTTGAGATTTATTACAATGGGTTTATGTGAAGACTCTTTTAAGTTTACTTAATTTAAAAGTTTTTATATTTATTAAAGTTGATTTTAATCATGTTGAATAGCTTTAACTAATGGTTAAAATTGATGGGGGAAAAAAATCTATTTAGAGAGACAGATCAGTATCAGTACTGGTATCAGTGATACTGGACTTCATTCATAGTGCTTAGAAAAAAGATCCCATTAAACAAATATTTAAAATATACAAATATAATGTTTCTACATTATTTTGGAGATTCAATATAAAAGTATTACAATATAAAATATATTAAAAACTTTAATGTTAGTTGCGATTAATTACAGAAAAAATTGTGATTAATTAGTTGTTGTTTTTTTAAATCGATTGACAGCACTAATATTAGTGCTGTCAATTAATCACATCCAAAATAAAAGTTTGTGTTTACATAATATGTTTGTATACTGTGTATATTTAACAAAAAAAAAATATTATATATATATATATATGCGCATACACACATTGTTCCTGGTCAACCAGCTAAATAGACAGCTTAGACCAGCAAGAAAGCAATTACCATGTTTTAAAACTCAGCTACTTTTCCAGTAGGGTCCATTCCGCCACACAGCTCTTTAACCAAACATTTCTTTGGCAGCAAGCGAGAGAGAAGAGCCATGACTTCCTTTACGACATATCGTAATAAAAACTGCAGCGGCAGAGGTTCTTAAAGACCCTCAGTACATTTGAGGCACATTTGAGGCAGTGTGTCTTCATTCGGCAGAGGCATTCTCACCATAAGCCTCTCTAAACTCTAAACACACACACTCTCAAAGCCTGACTGACATTCGAAACCACAGATGGCAGAGCACAGTGCTTTGGAGAGCCCACGAATGGTTCAAGCCAACAGCTCTATATGCCAGACATATGTGTTCATTTACGCACGCACACACACCTTACATATAGAACAACACGCCATCCGCTTTGAAGCTTCCCGGTAAACATGGATGTGAGAAGGAGAGGGAGAAAAATCTCTACAGCAGAGAACTGAGCCATCCAGATGTTCTAAAGACTCCAGATGTTTCATAAGCCTAAGAAAACAGAGCATGTGTGTGAAAAAGGATTTCCAGTAGACTGTTCTTGATCCAGAGAGAGGAACACTTCTGGTTTGAGAGATCGCTGCGAGCATTCCTGAGGTCACTGACCAAGAGAGCTAAACAGCAGCCATCAGGAAGTGGGCTGAGAAAGAGGTTTCAAGTTGAAGAATGCAGAGATCAATTTCTATTAACAATCTGACACCCAGGACCGGAACAGGCCTGAAAAGGAGCTCGATAAAGAGTTGAAAAAGATAAAAAGCGCCTGTTTGTGTGTAGACATCACGCATATGAGGTTTTGGCTGGGAGGGTTTTGGAAGCTTTACCTAATTAAATCCATAAATACAAATGTGCCTCAAATGAGTGGCCCTATTCTCTTTCTCTATTTTCTTTTCCCTCTCTGTATTTTTCCCTTGGATATCAAAACTGTGGGAAAAAAGTCAGACGTGCACAATATCTTCTTCCTCTGCACATAATTCCAATTAGAAAAGGAAAGCGAGGTAGTGAAAGAGAGAGCTTGTTGGTATGCTGGTGTGTTGTACGACATGCAAATATTTATGCTCACTCCGTTTAATGAGAGGCTCGTGATTGAGTCAAAGAGAAAATCAAACACACCCTCAACGCTAGCGTCACCCTCTACCATCTGTCATTAAGGACAAGGGGAAAAAACAGCTGTCTAAAACTGAAAATGTCTTTTTTTGTACAAACAAGTTCGTAATTACCGAGTCAAGTTGCGTAATGCAAAACACACAAAGTAAACATGCATTTAAACGTGTGTTTAAGGAACAGCCAACAATCCATGTAAGAGGAATGATTAAAAACGCTGGGAAGCTTGGTAACGAATGATATTCAGAAGCAAACGGGCCGAACAAACTTGATTGTAAACAACTCTCAAAGGTTTACTCTATCATATGGGATTAATCTACAGCAGATAGGCCTGTAATTGCAATCAATCAACATATCTTTGAAATGAATATTGCATATCCTGTGCAAAAAAAAAAAAAAAGGATGGCGTAGAAGCAAGCAGAAAACACATAAGTAGATTTAGCGAAGCCGTGAATGAAGCGAATCCATCTTTTTGTTCGTTTCCTGTCTGATATCCTTGGCTCCCATAAGTCCTGGCTGGAAGCCCATCTGGGTGGAGAAGCCTGGCAGAGTAGGAGGGCAGTTAACTCCAGGAAGTGGAAGTCCTCTAAAGTCTGGAGTGGTTTCCTCTGCTTCCCAAACACCCCCTCCCTCCCCTTCCCATGTGGGCATTAATACTCATTTTCGGACATATTAGATGTGCCTTCAGAGAGGAAGCATGACAAAGAGATGTATGCGTACACACGAAACTGGAGAAAAACCTGCAGGACCCAGTTTGGCAGATTGTGTAGGAAGCCAGGCTGTTTATTTACAGCTCTGGCTGAGTGTTTCCTGAAAAGAGGCTGTCTGCTAAATCATCAATTTCAGCCGGACGCTTCCTTCGCCCCTATGGCTATTTTTAAACCCCCACGACTAGGCCTGGACTTTTCAAATCAACACAGGAGGAGCCCTGTGCTTTTCCTTGCCGCAGCCAACCCTGTTAGTCACGCTAACATCTTATCCGGTTGTAAAGATTTCACCCACAATCACGCTAACACGTTTCCACCTTTAAAGATCTTCCAGACAATCTCCCGACTATTCAGAGTCTTTCAAAAATCTGTCATTTTATGAGGATTATTGATTATTTTAAGTGAGACTGTGAATGCTCTGTGAGCACGTTATTAATGCAAACCGATATTGACTGCGGTACTCACCTTTGCACTGGTTGGTGTTTTTGTCCAGGATTGCCTTTGTTGACACTATTTTTCCATACCTGCAAAGGACAAAGAGAACAACAGGGTCAGCTCAAATGAAAGATAGTCAGATCAAGTACATTTCAATGTATTACATTGAACATGGGCAAAACTCTGTTTTGGACTTTTTGTTCCACTAGCAGTGTCTAACCATTTTAGTCAATCTCAAATGATGTGTCTGATTACATTATCTGGTGGAAATGATGGAAAATACATTTTTAACTCTTTTAAAATAAAATAAGATGCCTCTTGCCAATGTTAATTTCATAGTTTAATTTTATGCGTTCTAAATAAAGACTATGGAATAATATTTTCACACTTTTGCTTAATTTGACAAAACAGCATGATTGGAAATTACACAAATGTATTCATTTAAAATTCAGAAAAATCATTTTAAAATTTTATAAACAGTGTCAGTATTCAAGTATAAATATATGATGTTATACTGTAAAAATGTAATATTTATATGATAGCCTTTAATATTTTAAAGTCGAAATGAAATGTGAATGTGAGATTACGGTCAATTGTAAAAAAAAGCTAGGTGGGTTTAAAGGAATAGTTCACCCAAAAATGAATATTATCCCAAGCTTTACTCACCCTCAAGCCATCCTAGGTGTATATGACTATCTTCTTTCAGACGAACACAAATCAGAGATATATTTAGAAAATAACCTGGCTGGCTCTCCTAAGTATTATACTGGTAGTGAACGGAGGGAGTGTTTGAAGCTTAAAATAAATGCATGCATCCATCATAAATATAATCCATATGGCTCCGGGAGTTAATAAAGATCTTCTGAAGTGATAGCTTCCGCCAGACGACCATGCGCATACTGTGCAAGTCGACTTGCACCAAATGAGTAACCCCTGACCTTAGGCTGGGCAACAAACTCAAGCTCCTCTTCTCTTATACTGAAATCCTCTGACATTTCTCTTTAAAATTTCTCATTTTAAACTTCTAATTCATAACCAGTGTTTTGTTTTGCTCTATCCTCTGATCTTCTGCATTCGTCATTACGCCATGCATCAGTTCAGAAGCTAGTTATTTTACTAGCTTCCAGTTAGTTTTAAATGTGGATATTTTTCTAACAAAACCCATCGCTTCATTTCAGAAGGCCTTTATTAACCCCTGGTGCTGTATGGATTATTTTTTATGATGGGTGGATGATTTTTTTGGACTTCAAAACACACCCCCTATTCACTACCATTATAAAGCTTAGGAGAGCCAGAATATTTTTAAATATATCTCTGATTGTGTTCTTCTGAAAGAAGATCATATACACCTAGGATGGCTTGAGTAAACTATTAAACGGACTAAATGATTGGAGAAGTCAAGAATTTGTCACCAGAAAGTCTGATAAAAATAAAAATGAAACATACATGGATGAATCATTCACAATGAGATCAATAACATGCATTTATAAAATGGATTTTGGGAATTTTCATCGGGGACAAAGGTAAAAAATCCTAGACAGTTTTAAAGTGACCTTCATTTGACAAAAAGAAACTTAAAATTTGTTAGTTCAACCCCTGTCAACCCCTGGGACATACAAGTGCCTGAACTTTGATGAAAAACCCAAGTGTAATGTTTGCACCGAACTTAATTAAAAAGTTTGAACCTAACTCAAAGAGTATGTTTAATAAGATTTAGCTTAGCTTCATTAAAAACCTTGACGAAAGTATGTATATTGATACATCAATACATTCCTTAACAGGACACTGTAAACAAGGAGAGGTTGATTTTGGGTGCAGGATGTGAGTTTCAAACCCCAGTGATTTAATTAAACGCTGGAAGCATCACAAAGCCCCAATCTACACCACAAAAATCCCCGCCTTCGTTTTCACTTTTTCACCTCAGCTCACAGCACTGAGTACTCTTGTATTATTGCAATAATCTTTCTCTTTTTTCTCTCTCTACCCCACAAAACCCCTATTCACATAGAGAAATCAGTCTCGTCGCAGAATCACGAAAGCGTCTGCACAACAGATGAATCTCTTTCCCCTCTTCAGTCCCTCTTTTCCCCTATTCTTCCCCTACCGCCTACCTTCCATCCACGATGGAGGTAATAAAGTTACTTATCGCTTCCGTCTCCGCCTGAAGACTGGGAAGACTGATATAAGCGTGCCGCTCCTGATGTGACTTTTAATTAATATTTAATGTGGCTCCCACCTCCAGGTAAAAGCGGGAGACTATATTACCCAACTTTATAAGGATGGAGGCGTTTAATAAGGGAGAGATCATTTCACTGTCACCATGAGAAGCGGCGTCCCATCGAGGCATTGTACCGCTGATGTCTGGAAAATGGCAGCTAATTCATCTCATATCCCTTATAAGCCCACAAACTCCACAGCTTTACAGAAGAAATACAAACAATTATCATAAGCCGCTGCAGAACTCTATTAGGTTGATAGGAAAAAGAACATTTATCGTACAAGGTTTCGTGTGAATTTA
Source organism: Chanodichthys erythropterus (assembly GCF_024489055.1). NCBI lineage: Eukaryota > Metazoa > Chordata > Actinopteri > Cypriniformes > Xenocyprididae > Chanodichthys > Chanodichthys erythropterus. The sequence goes on along the minus strand of NC_090222.1, from coordinate 20,962,823 downwards.
TCAACACAGTCTTCTGCAATTCACACCATAACACAGCGAAAAAGTGTGGGCGGATGTTTTTTGCGAAAACGGATAATCACAACTCTGGGATTGCAGAGACTCATTATAGAAACAATACTGGTTTTGTTTGAATTTTTTCATCAATATGGTTTGTCAGTAAACAAAGTTGAAGCCCGGGGGATGAGAGCAACCACATAACAGAGAGTGGCAGACATGAAAATGAGAAGCTCTGCTGAAGAAAGCATGTAGCGGACCAATGCGAGGGAAACACATGAGAACCATTTGACTCGACGCTTGATTTGCTGCCATTTCATCTTGCAAAACAAGTGGTTGGACAAACACAGGCGTTTCAGATGAGTGAGTGGGTCGGGGTGGAGCTGAGAGAGGAATGCAGTCAACATAACTGGCAACGTTTCCGCAAGCCAGTGCCATGCTGCGGTCATGCACACGGATGTCTCACTAACACGAAACTCACAAACATAGGAGTAGATTCAGCCAATAAGGGGTGCAGGGAGTGAAATGTCCCCCTAATCATTTGTTTGTCTTGTCTTGTTTTGTTTGTTTACATGCTGATAAATGATGCATTGCTACCGAGGTGGGATAATGTTGACGGAGTCTGTGGTTGTGATTTATAAGTTACAAAATGAAAGTCTTTGTTAAAACCTCAAAAACTTTAATGACCCCAATGCTGTACTTTCTGGTTAACGTAATGCTCTTTAGGATCATTTGTCAGGTTGACACAGCTAACATTGCAGCCAAAGGTGGAGGAGCTCACTGTGAGAACATCTGGCAAAGCGTCCTGATCACACTAACACTGAACAATAAACATCAGGGTAGTTTTAGGTTGATGGAGAGTAGTGATGCTGGGATGGGACGTTACTCTACACAGGTTAAAGGGTTAGTTCACCCAAAAATGAAAATGCTGTCATTAATTACTCACCCTCATGTCGTTCTACACCTTAAGTCCTTCGTTCATCTTCAGAACACAAATTAAGATATATTTGATGAAATCGGAGAGGTATCTGACTCTATCACAGACAGCAATTTAACGACCACTTTCATGGTCCAGAAATGTACTAAAGACATTGTTAAAATAGTCGACGTGACTGCAGTGGTTCAACCTTAATTTTATGAAGCAGCAAGAATACTTTTTGTGCGCAAGAACAAAACAAAAATAACGACTTTATTCAACAATATCTTCTCTCCTCTGTCATTCTCATATGCTGTTTAAGTTCAGCCCTTCCAAGTTCTACGTCAGAACTCTGGCTCGGTATTGGCTGTTCACGTGAGCAGCATGACACATGCGTATGATACTGAGCCGATAATGATATAGAACCTGGAAGCGCTGAACGTAAAGAGTGTATGAGAATGACAGGGGAGAGAAGATATTGTTGAATAAAAAGTTGTAATTTTTGTTTTGTTTTTGTGCAAAAAAAGTATTCTCATCACTTCATTAAATTATGGTTGAATCACTTCAGACACGTCGACTATTTTAACAATGTCTTTAGTACCTTTCTGGACCTTGAAAGTGGTTGTTAAATTGCGGTCTATGAAGGGGTTATATACCTCTCAGATTTCATCAAAAATATCTTGATTTGTGTTCCGAAGATGAAAGAAGGACTTACGGGTTTGGAACAACATGAGAGTGAGTAATTAATGGCAGAATTTTCATTTTTGTGTGAACTAACCCTTTAAAGGTGCCTTAAAATTGAAAATTGAATTTAACTCGGCAAAGTTAAATAATTAGAGTTCTGTACATGGAAATGACATACAGTACTGTAAGTCTCAAACACCATTGTTTCCTCCTTTGCAAAAGAACAGACGAATCTCAACATAACACCGACTGTGACGCAACAGTCGGGATCATTATGTACACACCCAAATTTTGCATATGCCAGCCCATGTTCAAAGCATTACACAAGCCAGTATTAACATCTGGATCTGTGCACAGCCGAATCAACAGACTTTATGCAGGTAAGCAAGCAAGGACAATAGCGAAAAATGGCAGATGAAGCAATAATAACTGACATGATCCATGATATCATGATATTTTTAGTGATATTTGTGAATTGTCTTTCTAAATGTTTCATTAGCATGTTGCTAATATACTGTTAAATGTGGAGACAAGAGCCATGTTGTTATTTTTATTATAAAACAGTCTTGCAGTCTGTATAATTCATAAACACAACTTTATTCTTTATAAATCTCTCCAACAGTGTGTAACATTAGCTTTAGCCCCGATAGCCGCAGCAAGGCTACTATCAAACTCATTCAGAATCAAATGTAAACATCCAAATACTATACTTATATGATCGGGTATGCTGCATGACGAACACTTTGTAAAGATCCATTTTGAGGGTTATATTAGCTGTGTGAACTTTGTTTATGCAATGTATTATAGAGTTGCGAGCTTGGGGGCGGGGAACGCTAGCATTTAAAGGGGACACAGAAACGGCACATTTTTAATTATGCCCCAAAATAGGCAGTTAAAAAATTGAATAAAAAAAACCTATAGGGTATTTTGAGCTGAAACTTCACAGACACATTCAGGGGACACCTTAGACTTATATTACATCTTGTGAAAAAGGGTTCTAGGGCACGTTTAAAGGTGCGCTACAGAACATTGACGTGTACTGTATGTACTTGCTCAATAATGTAATTTTGTTTTTTCTTTCTTTTTCTTTTTTTTAATTTTTACCCCCCAAAATCTTCTATAGTTCTGTCATCATTTACATACCCTTGTGTTATGCTTATTTTAAATGCACGTATAATTTTTTTTCCCCCTGTGGAATACAAAACAACTTAACTTCAGAACTACTAGCT